>NC_058133.1:270555949-270578100 GCF_016433145.1 Gracilinanus agilis | reverse complement strand
GAGAGAGAGAGAGAGAGAGAGAGAGAGAGAGAGAGAGAGAGAGAGAGAGAGAGAGAGAGAGAGAGAGAGAGAGAGAGAGAAACCTTCCCAGTGCTCCCTGCTGAATTTTTGTGGGGTATGGAACCTTGTCAGAGACCTTCTGAAATCTTAAATCAATTACATCCACTAGTTCTCTTTTATCCACATTGCTATTTCCTGCCTCAAAGAATTCTAATAGACTGGTCAGACATGATTTCTCCTTACAGAACCCATGGTGCCTTTCCCTCAGTAGGTTATATTTGCTTAAGTGTTCAGTGATCCAGCTCTTTATTATAGATTCCACCAGCTTGCACAGTATGGAAAGTGAAACTCATTAGTTTGTAGTTGCCAGGGTCCCTCCCGCAATCTTTCTTATGGATGTGAGTCACGTTGGTAACCTGCTGGTTCTCCAGTGTAGTGGCCATTTGGAATGAACAACTACATGTCTTGGCCCAACTGTTTCCCAATTTCACCCTCGAGTTCCTTCAAAACTCTTGGGTGGATAGTATCCAGTCATGGTGATTTCTCCATCTCTGGAGAGGCTCATGCATCATGGGGCCCAAGCCCTTGGAAAAAGTGCCCAGGGAGCAGACTGCTTGGTGGGAGGGGTGGAGATGAGTATGGTGGTATGCATGATAAGCACTGAGAAAGGCCTCCAGACCTTCTCAGGACTACATGCAGAGTGGGGCTCCTGTGCTGGGGAATTTCCTCCCCATGCCAGGGAATTTCTGAGTCTTGCCTGTCGATGTTGGAAGAGTTTATCTTGTCACTGAGCTGCACTGTCTGCTGATTTATCTCTGTCCAGGGGAGTAGGGCCCAGCTGCAGACAGCAAACATATTGAGTAAATTCCTAATGAACTGATTACTCAGCTTAGCATTTTAACTGCTGCATTAAGCATCCTCTCACCCTCATAAACATGTTGAACTACTGAAGGGATTATGGCTTCCAGGCCAGCCACTGTGTCACTGGGAAAAATTAATCCCAAGATTTAATCAAAGATAAACCCACAAATGGCTAGAGGGCCCTGGGCTTCTCCTCCCTTTTTTTTTTTTTGCTTTTGGAGCACAAAGCCCAGGAGAAGTGGTCCAGGAATTCATAGACTTCAGAATGGAAGTGACCTTGAAAGCTTGTTTAAGCCATGCCTCCAACTCTACATGGGGCCACACTCAGACCATCCTGGGCGAGTGGTTATAAAGAATAATAGTAACATAATAACAGTAGACATTTATAGGGTATTTCATGGTTTTACATATATTATCTCATTGAACATAATGTTTTGAGGCAGTAGACTCACCATTCCCATCGTGAAACATGTCCAACTTAGCTGAGGCAGTTTCTTTTACTGAAGCAGCTACCCAAGAAAAGATCAATCAATCCATAGCATTAATTAGATGCCTACTATGTGCCTGGCACTGTGCTAGGGGCTTGGAATATGAAGAAAAAGGCCCTTCCTCAGATTCTGTAGAGGGAAATATAACTTTTAAGGTCTTTATTGAAAAACAAAAACACCTCAGCACAGGCCTGAGTAGAGCAGAACATGAGAGGGAAGAGAATGAATAGTCTTTAGTCAACTATGCTTTACTCACAATGACTTCAGTAGGGTCTAAACCAGTGGTTCCCAAACTTTTTTGGCCTACCACTCCCTTTCCAGAAAAAATATTACTTAGCCCCCTGGAAATTAGTTTTTAATTTTAATAGCAATTAAATTTTAATAGCAATTAATTTAATAGCAATAAATGCACCTATGGCCATCACCGCCTCCCTGGATCGCTGTAGCACCCACCAGGGGGTGGCGGTTCCCACTTTGGGAATCACTGGTTTAAACAATCTATCAGGTCTACGTTGGGGACTTCCCTGATTTCTCCCTGAAATTCCATTCAATAAACATGATATAGACTTATTATATACAAAGGCACTAGGCTAGGCTCTAAGGGAGAGTACAAAGACAAAATTGAAATAATCCTAGCATTCAAGGGACTGGGAAGTGAAGGTGAGGAGAAAAAGCTTTCCAAAGCTTGAGGGATACCCTATGCAAGAACATAGGGGTGAGATATGGTATGTTGTAGGAGAGGATTTGAAGTCATTGGGTTTAGCTGGAACATATGAGGGACAATAATATGAAATGCAATTCAAAAGATAGGTAGTATACAGATTATGAACAGCCTGAAATGATGCATTTGTATTTTATCTTAGTGGTACTAGGGAGTCAGTAAAGGTTTTTGAGTAGAGGGGTTACATGTTCAAACCCAGACACATTTTCAAGATCTGTTTGCAATTTCCTAGTTCAGAGATATCAATGAATCTGGCATACTGCTTCCTCTGAAGTCATTTTGGTTTTTTATTTGTTTTTTAATCAATCCCAGTCCACACTTCCTTTTCCTCTGACTTGTATGTACTCCAATAACTTCCTACCTCATCTCTTCATTTCCACTCTCTCCCCTAATCCAATCCATTTGACATATCACATCTGCCAAATTAGGTGTCTCAAAACACAGCTCCAATCATGCCATTTTCCTCGAAATTAATGTTTAAAATGAATTTGGGTTTTATCTTTCCTACTAAACTGTAATCTCCTTGAAGTTAAGGCTATGCTTTTATTCATATTTCCCCATAGTCCCTAGCTCAGTGCTGGGCACGTAGTAAATGATAACATGTCTATTGAATGAATTAATGGTTACTTAAATGAAAGTCAAGTTGAAACTAGTCTCACTGAAGAAGATTTTAAAGGAAAACACTGGAGTCCTCCCTACCCCCTAACAGAGTATTCATGTTTACTGTTATATAGTCCAGATGCTACCCTTTGTCCATCCCTGTGGGAGGACAGAGCTTGTTTCTGCTAATGAATAGACCTAAGTGTGAAACATTTAAGTGGTAATGGATGAGCAAGCAGCCCAGAAAGTCTGTTCAGCTCTAGCTCAAGGAGAAATCTAAGTAAAAAGAAGAGTTCAGATACTGAGGGTAGGAAGAGAAGGATAGTGTGGGGAGCAAATCGGAACACTTTCAGAGAAGCAAGGGAGCTGCAGAGAATTCCCACTTATCATAGACCCATAGTCTCCTAAACACTGAAAAATCTTAAGATGCTAGTCAAATGTATTAATTTTACAAATGAGAGAACTGAGATCCAGAGAAGTTAAGCACATTTCCCAAAGGCACAGAAGTAGAATTGGACTTTAACTGAGAACTCCTCCTTCAGAACCCCTTGCATCACATTCTTCCCTATGGAACCAAGCTGACCTGGAGTATCATTTGGCCCAAGCCATGGGAGAAACTGGGGAACCAGACAACTACTATTTTCTCAGGGACACAAGGGGAAAATTTAGATTAATCTAGGACTAGAGTAGCTAAGTATATGACAGAAATGGTTTCTCACAGAGCTAGGAATTCTTTGGATGGGAATGAACTGCTCTAGTGACAATGAACTTCTCTGGGTGTGGATGACCAAAGGCTTCCAGATATAAATGAGCTCAGTAAAACTTAGAATCATACAGAACACAGAATATCAATATTGAAAGGAAGTATGGACTGACTTGATTGTCTAATTTGACTCTCCTGTTTCACAGACCAGGGAACTTATGCCTAAGGAAATAAAGTGACTTATCTAAGGATACCAGCCCTCTCTAGCTGGACAGAATAAGACTCTGTTAATTAACAGACATAATTATGTTGACTAATTGTAATTACTTCATTCACAAACTGATACACACACACATATATATACATTACACATATATATGTGTATATATATATTTACAAATATATATTACTAGGGGTAAGACAACGTGATATATAATATGACACTATTATATATAATATTATATATTAAGACACATAATATATTAGGACACTATTTGGGGAACAGGTCATAGACATACCTCACAAGCTAGGCAGCAATCAGAATTCAAGAAGAGAACTTTTCAGTACCATGGATAGTTTCAATATGAGCTGCTCCTCCCAAACATCTTCTGGGTTTCTGAAGCTGTTTTGTCATTGGTCATCCAGGGCTATTGATTAACTGGCTTTTCACTCAAAATTGGATCTCAAAGTGATCTTACTAGCTGCAAATTCTGATCCTCTTTTGTTGGTAATCTATTCATCAAAAAGCATATCTGCTACCCTTAAAGAGAACTCACAGGAGACTTATTCATGAGTCCCAAAGTCAGTGGGTTAGTTCCTAAAGAGGAGCCACTGATCTCTTTATTACAGCTTTATCAAGCTCTTTCAAGGCAGGGGTAGGGGTGAGTACTCTCCTGGATAGAAAGCAAGGAGGGAGATGGGGAAGGAAATAGAAAGCAATAAGGAGAAGGGAAAGAGTGAGGACTTGCTATCTTATTTCACTTCAGTCCCATTCGAGTCTCCCAGGTAAACCTGATGCCTCTAAGGAATCTCATTAGAGTCACTTACTTGACTGCATGAAACCTTTTATTCTTATTTTTCTCTTTCCCCTGAAATTTTCTATGAAGAGCTGAGCTGCTCCCCATCTACCTGCAGCAGGAACACTCTAGTAGCTGGCAATAGGGATGAATCTGGCCAAGGGAAGAAAAGAGGAAGATGGTGCCTAGGGAGGAAAAGGAGGTGATAGTAGGGGTGGACGTAGGAGGAAGGAGGAGTGTAGTCTGCTGAGACCACTGGAGATAATTCAGATCCAACTTCAGAGGAAATTGTCAAGCGTTACCCTGGCAACTACTGATCTTTGACATCTTTGGGAGAAAAATAAATAAATAAATGAGTTTAGGGTTGGTTGGGTTATTTTTCCCTTCTTTTTGTCTTTCCTTTTTTTTTATTTTGCCAGGAGGAGAAGCTAGGATCTTGGGCAAAGCCTGGGGTGCAGCAGGCAGGCAGGCAGGCCGGCTGTCTCCAGCAGAAGCCCTGCTGTGAACTGGGAGGATGTGATTAAATAATGAGGGGGCCCCACAGCTAAAAAGAAAGACAGCTCATTCTCTGCCAGATCCCAGGGATTTCCATAGAGACTCCAGCCAAGATTCTGTAGCATCATTTCCCCCTCCCCCATATAGACCTTTTGTCTAGTTTGGGGACCTTGGTGATAACTCCAGGTGTCTACTAAGAACAGGGAAATCTCTCTGAGGAATTTGACCATGTAAACCAGGCATGGCTGAAAAGATTTGACCATAGAGATTGTGAGAGATAAGGGGTGGGAAGGAGTACAGGTAATTTCCTAAAAATATTATGATTATTATTTCATTCTACCTGCTGACCAACTGCCACCACCAGGTAGATAGGCAGAGGATCCCTGGGAGAGACAGTATTCTTTCCCCTCCTCCCTGCCCTTGACCACCATTCCTGCTTTCAGCCTAGCAAACAAAACATCACCTAAGGAAGCAATTCCTGTGGAGAGGAGGCCAGCCATCCCTACCAACTGCCAACTAACTGCCACACACAAGAAAAGGAAGCCAACTAGCTGAAACAGCAGGGCACTCTGGGGGAAAGACAAGAGGCCCCAGGTGCTATGCAGGGAGTACCACCACCGCTACCTTGACAGACATCTCTCCTCAAACCCTGAACCCTTGAGCCCTGGGAATAGTGACATTAAATAATGGCATCAAAGAAGAGTCATTAACATCTGCTTTAATGCTATACCCCAAGGACCTAGAGACCTTTCCATCTGACTTGCACCTGAAACCTTTCCGGTGTTGTCTCCCCATTAGAATGTGAGCTCCTAGAGAACAGCTTGTGTCTTACTTTCTAATTTCTTTCCCCAGTACTTAGCACAGTGCTCATAGTAAACACCTAATAAATGTTTCATTCATTAATCTATTCATTCATGGATGGGAGACACCTCTCCCAGAAGCATCTCTCCCTCCTGCTGGCTGAGGCCCAAAATTCTCTAAATTTAGGAAAAAGGTGTCATTCCATAGAAAAGGTTTTTATATTTGAGCAAGGGTTTATTAAGTTCCTACTATGGTTCAGATGCTGTACTAGGTTATGAGAATATAGCAGTCCCTGACCTCAAGGAACTTATATTCTGCCTAGGAAGATATCATGTACATATATAGATACATTCAAAATATGTACATGGTGTAGGAGCTGGGAGAAGGTAGAGAGGAGGCATTAGCAATTAGGGGAGATCAGGAAAGATTTCATATGGAAGGTGAAACCTTTCCCCAAGGGAAAAAATTCACAGTGACTAACATTCGAATTGAGTTATCAGTAGCTGGTGCCATATCCTTTCTCCAAGAGAGGGTTTTGTTTTTGGTTTGTTTGGTTTTTTTTTTTGTCAGAAAGAGGAAAGAAAAGACATGGGGCATCTGGAGTGTCTTTTTTCCTTTTTATTGATGTTTTTATACCCCCTACACCTCCCATTGCATTGCTCCCTTCTCCCCTTCCCAACATTTTATGCAGCATTCCATTCTCATGGCCCCCCACTTCAGGAAAGATTCATGAGTTGTGAGTGACAAGTCAAGGTAGGGGAACAGATGGATATCTTCCCTTATCTCTCCTTGAGGTCATGCTTGGTTTCTACATTTTTGGGGGGGCAGCATTTAGATTTTATTGTAATCTTATTTCTCCAATTACATTGTGGTAATTCCTTATCCCTACCCCAACACATACACATAGTTCTGATTGCTTCACTTTGCATTGGTTCATACAAGTTTTAGTTTTAGGAGAGAACCAGAAGGTTCTATGGAGGGCTGGCATAGAAGTGGGGAGGAGGTGAAAAATGTCAAAAGGAGAGGTAGGAGATGCTATTTCTTTTGTTGTTGTTGTTGAGTAGAGTCTGATTCTTTGGAGTTTTCTTGATAAAGATACTGGGATCATTTGCCATTTCCTTCTCCAGTTCATTTTACAGATGAGAAAACTGAGGCCAGCAGGATTAAGTCAGGGTCACACAATAAATGTGTGAGGGTAGATTCGAACTCAGGTCTTCCTAACTCTAGGCTCAGTGCTCTATCCACTAGGTCACCCAGATGTCCATTTCTTCATTTATCCAACAAAAATATTAACAATCTTTTATATGGAGGACTCTTGCTAGGAATGAGAGATACAAAATTTAAGTAAATCACACTTCCTACACAACTGAACTTTTACCCACGCAAATAACCATTATATGAAATATTATGGAGCTAGGTAGTCACACAGTAAATAGAGAACTGGGCCTGGAATCCAGCTGTGTGACCCTGGGCAAATCACTTAACCTGTCTACCTCAGTTTCCTCAACTATTAAATGGGGATAATAATAGCACCTACCTCAGAGGGTTGTTATATGGGTTAATATTTATAAAAAATATTTAGACACAGTGCCTAGCACATGGTAGGTACTTGATAAACATTCATTTCCTTCCCTTCCCCTATATTCTAGAAACCAAACATTTATAACTTTATTATTTGTTTTAAAATGAATGCCAAATAGCAAGACAAAACTTTGGAAACCCACATTAGCTGTATTTTTATCCCAAGACAGTATTGTGTCATTAAACATTGGTTTAATTGCTTCAATTCCCCATCTTCTTTTTCCCTCTTAGGACAAGCATGAGAGTTCCTTGTTTAGGGAATCTCATGTTATTTTTCCCATCTCCTATGATAGATAATGTCTTGCCTAGATCTTACTCCTCTAGAAGGAACTTTAAAGATTATCTTATTTAATCCTTTGTTTTAGCAGGGGAGGAACCCAAGGCTCAGAGAAGGGAAGCTATTTAATCAAGGTCAAAATCACCAGCACATTAGTGGTACAGCTAGGCCCTGACTTTTAAGCTCAATGTTCATTTCATTATACCATACTCTTTCTCTCTCCCTTCTTCTTTCTTCTTCTTTCTTCTTCTTTCTCCTTCTTTCTTCTTCTTCTTCTTCTTCTTCTTCTTCTTCTTCTTCTTCTTCTTCTTCTTCTTCTTCTCTCTTTATCACACACACATAAATACAAACACCTTAGGGTTAGTGGTCTTCAAACTAGCACTATAATAATGGTAGAATTATGGTATTATACTATTTTGGGGTAGTGAGGCTGAACGGGTATGGTAGTTATAGTTCTCTATGTATAATTAATCATGAAACTCATTCCCTATACATCTCCCTAGTATTCTGACCTCCAAGAAGCAAGTGACTCTTCTTTATGTCAGACAGCTGCTCAGTGCCTGTTCCCTTAATCTCACCCTCTTCAGGTAATTTCTTTTGCCCACAAATAAAGTAGACCACACTATAACTTTTCATAGGCTCCCTTTTATCTAGCAAATATAGTTTATAATTGTTTGACATTGAAGGTCTTTCATAATATGGTACCAACCTTACCTTTTGGGCTTACTCTTAAATCTTTTGCTTTCACATATTCTATACTCCAGCAAATTTGAACTGGTCTCTGTCACTAGTTTTTTGTTCTTGCTATTCTCTATGATAGGAATGCTTTTTCCCCCTCATCTTTAACTGCCAAATTCCCATTCACATTTTAAAATCTAGGTAAAATGCTATTTCCTTTGTGAAGTCTTCCCTGATTGTCCAGTTTATTAAAAAATAAAAATAAATCTTCCTAAGTCCCCACTTTGCTACCTATCAGGGCAAGGAATCCTTCCCCAGCATTTGCATTAGGCTTTCCATATAGGAGACATACCTTAAGCTTTATTCTTGTTTGAGGAGAATAGAGCTAGTTAGTCTCTGAGGTCCCTTCTGTGGAGATCTGTGATACTGTGACTAGAAATAGGCACCTTGGACAACAAGAACTGAGAGCTTTGCTCAAAGTGGAGTGAATATGAGATATTATCAACCAAAAATGCTGAACTGAGACTAGATAGGACTCAGAAAACTATATGGAGGAACGATAGACCAGAAATCTTAGTAATCTCTAATCTTAATGCTGAAATCTAATGAAATGAGAAAAAATTGGACTATGCAATTATGTCATGTAATTAACAGGGCATCTAGGTGGCACAATGGATTTGCACTAGCTGGCCCTGAGTTCAACTCTTGCTTCAGACACTTATTAGCTAAGTGACCCTGAGGAAGTCATTTAACTCTTTTTGTCTCACTTTCCTCATTTGTAAAATGAGCTGGAGAAGGAAATGGCAAACCCCTCCAGTATCTCTGCGAAGAAAATCCCAAATGGGGTCATGAAGAATTGGACATGACTAAAAACAACAAATGCATTTGGAAATAGTTTTTTCCCCTCTGAGTAGGCTTATATTTCCCCTTAATCTAGTTTATACTCTTTGTTTAATATATATTTTCTTCACAGATAGAAGGTGAGTATCAGCTGAAACCCTGGCCTAATAATCCCAAATTTTGAAGCAATATTTTTAGTAATAAATATGGAATTGGTAAGATATTCTTATCAATCTCTAATGTGGACATAAAGGAGATTTTATGACCTTAATGGGGATGAGTATTATTTTTGTTTTTTATGTTTGTTATGTTTTGTTTAAACAAAAATTAGGATTTGACTTTTATTTTGGAAAAGTCACATAACAAATAATATATTTGTATAGTACTTAAAAATTATCTCATTTTATCTTCTAAAAACCCTGGGAATTAGATGCTATTAAGATGTTTATTTCACCAAAAAAAGGAAACTGAGGCAGTTTAGCTTTACAAGCTAAATTGCCCCGAGGTCACATAGCTTTTAAGTCTGAAGCTGGTTTGAACTCATATTTTCCAAACTCCAGATCCATCTCCATCCCTCTATTCCCTGTGCTACCTAGCTGCTTAATACTTTCACCCTCACTTGGGTATGCTAGTAGTTGTTTAACAACCTCTTTGAGGAGCAGCTAGGTGGCTCAATGGACTGAGATCTAGACCCACTGATGGGAGGTCCTGGGTTCAAATGTGACTTCATATACTTCCTATTTGTGTGACCCTGGTCAAGTCACTTGTCCCCCATTGTCTAACCCTAACCATTCTTCTGCTTTGGAGCCAACATCTAATATTGATTCTGGGATGGAAGGTAAGGGTTTCATTTAAAAATTGTTTTTAAAAAAATACCTTCTCTCTAAAAATGCATGACACATTTATAAATTTAATCTGAAAAATCAACATTTTTTCTATCCAAAATATTCTGCACAATTGCATTAGTTTTCAGAAAAACTCATATTCTACTTCAAACTACTCTTTGGGTCTCCATCAATGACTCAGTCTTGAGTTGAAAAGACTTTGAGACTAACTAACTAGATAGTGCTTTGCCCCTAGTTAGTTCCACACAGATTGTAAGAGGATTTACATACCAGATTGAAAAATATGTCTTATCCCATATACATGGTCAAACCTGGCTTCTGCTCCGGATTTCCTCTACTGCAAAGTGAGAGAGTTGGGACTAGATGATCTCAGAGGTCCCTTCCAATTCTAAACCCATAGTCCCATGATGTTTTCATTGAGTGACAAGCTTCTAAATGATATCAAACAGAATACAGAATTAGAAGTTGGGTGATGTAGGGGAGAGGAGGCAGTAACTTCTAAGGAAAAGGGGTCATGAATGGGTGGGAGGGCCCAGTTTCATAGCTTTGGCCACACCACCTTCTCATTTTCTCTGCCTTGTCCCTGAGCCCCTCTACCTCCTCCATTCCGATCTGTCAGCAGAGATCCTGGCTGGGCTGTGCAAAGACAGAACGGGGAGGGGAGTGTAAGAAAGGGTGAGAGAGAGCTGAGCCAGCTGAGTGCTCAGGTTTCCCCTCCCTCCTGCCACTGGGTCCCTGCACCCTCCACCCCCTCCTTCTTTCCCTCCCACCCTCCTCGTGGCTGCCGACTCACACGTGCGACACAAGCTGTCTCTTTAATTATCACACCGAGAAGGAGCCGCAAACAGGTTTAAGATGTTCACGGTTTGCTGCGTCTGTGTTACATCCTGAGTGCGTGTAAACAACATCTTGTGGTATTGTCTGATAAATTAAACATTTCTCCTTCCTGAGGTTGGAGACGAACACTGCTTGTCCCCAAAGAGGGACGGGGGCAACTCACCATGGACCATCTATCTTCTTGTTGAGTTATTGGGGAAGTTAGGAGGGGGGAAATGCCTTTGAAAGAAATAGGGGGCTTAGAATACTTTAGAGGGGCTTAGGAAGCGCATGGGTCTACTATTTAGACGAGTTGATTGCTAATGTGCAAAGAAGGCTACTTAGAAGGAGTCTCAGGGAGGGGGAGTGAAGAGAAGACACTCCTACCGCATTGGCAGCAGCAGTCGGGGATGATGGGAACCTGGAAAATTCAAAAACTCGCAGATAATCCCTGCTGGAGCTGGAGGAGAGGTCAAGACCAGGTCAAGTCCAGCTCTAGGAACTGAGATTCCGGGATTCTTTTCCGCGCACAGTGTAATAATGCTTCCTAAGCTGGAGTAGTTCTCTTTATGCTCCTTGATTTCTTTCAGAGGTATCTCTCCCTTCTCTCTTCCCCAATAACTCAATAAGAACATGCTTCATGATAAGTTGCCCGGTCAGCAGCCTGGCACAAGAAACAAATAAATGAATGCTGATCTTGGAGGTAAAGGACCTGGGTTCGACTCCAGGATCTGTCCCTTATTTTTACCTATGTGACTGAGCAAGTTGTAATCCCTCTCAACCTCAATTTCCTCATCTGTGAAATGAGGGGTTTGGGACTAGATGACTTCTAAGGTTCATTCTACTTCTAAATCTAGGATCTTAAGAGATCCTCCTGAATGGAGAAATTGAGAAAATAAATAAAATTAGGAGGAGAAAAGGTAAAGGTCTGGATAACCCTTAACCTGGGTACTCAGTGCTCAAGTAATTGAAAGTGAAACGTGATTTTAATTTGTAAGAAAAAGATATAGGATCAAACCAGTCTATAGCATTATAACCTCATTTTATAGGTGGAGATTCAAAGAGATTTGCATGTTTATACTGAACCTCAAATTCCCCACAAAATACATATACTTAGAGGCTTTATTTTATTTTTGTTTTTAGCATTGTTAAAAAATACCTCTAACCTTTCTATTTAAAATATATATAGATATACATTGATACATGTAAAACCCAGTGGGATTGTATGTTGGATAAGGGGAGCTTGGGAGGCTTGGGGGAGAGGGAAAGAACATGAAACATGTAACCATGGGAAAATATTCTAAATAAAAATGAATAAATGAATAAATAAATAGATAGGTAAATAAATAAATTAAATATAGATAGATCTAGATCTAGATCTAGATATAGATATATGTGTTTTGTTTTTACATTCCTGATCTTTCTAACTATAGTACTCCACTCTGTCCTCCATCCTTTATAACAAAGAATAAAAAAGAAGGAAGAAAAAAAGTATAGCAAAGCTAACCAATACATTAAAAAAGTCTAATGGGGGCAGCTGGGTAGCTCAGTGGATTGAGAGTAGGCCTAGAGACGGGAGGTCCTAGGTTCAAATCCGGCCTCAGACACTTCCCAGCTATGTGACCCTGGGCAAGTCACTTGACCCCCATTGCCCACCCTTACCACTCTTCCACCTAGGAGCCAATACACAGAAGTTAAGGGTTTAAAAATGTAAAAAAAAAAAAGTCTGATAGTATATGTAGGGTTAGAAATTCCCTCTCTCTTGAATAAAGTTGTCCATTTACTGAGTGAGGTTCAGGCTACTACAATGCTTCCCACTTCTTAATGATCTCCAGATTTGTTGGCTTGAAAGAGAACTCCCTT
This sequence comes from Gracilinanus agilis, assembly GCF_016433145.1. Lineage (NCBI taxonomy): Eukaryota > Metazoa > Chordata > Mammalia > Didelphimorphia > Didelphidae > Gracilinanus > Gracilinanus agilis. The sequence goes on along the minus strand of NC_058133.1, from coordinate 270,565,515 downwards.
AAAGTCTCTTCCCAGAGCTTTTATACCCAGAGGTTTATAACATTTTCCCTTCTTTCCATGCCCAACTCAAGTACTTCCTCTTCCCCGAAACCTTTCCTTTCCTTTCCCCTGGGTGGAAATGATTTATCTTCATTACATTTCTTAAAGTACTTTGTTGGGACATCACTTTTTACTTGTTTCACTTTTCCTTGTAAGTTAGTTATTTGTGTGTCAATGGCTTCTCCATAGAGCGGTAACCTGGACTAATGGATAAAAAGCCAACCCACAAGTCAGGAAGACCTAGGTTTCAGATTTGCTATATTTGTACATGGTTGTTCTGAAAGGCATTTATTTAGTGTTTCAGTGCCCTAGGCATCTCTGTGCCTATAAATTATAGTCAACTAGATGATCTGCAGTAGTGGACAGAATTTCCACACCAGGAATTACAAAAACAGATGAAACCTTTGGTTACAACCAAAAAGGAAAATGACTGGTATCCTTCATATTTGAAGAGGACTAAAATGACATCATTATAGGGTCAATGTTCAGTGTTTTTGACTGGCTAATCAAACCAATATGAGCTCAGAAGGTTTTTACCACAGGTGAACATGGAGTGGAAATGTCTCTAAATTTTCAGCTCTCATGTTTCTTTTGAGCTACTACTTTGCTCATAGAACACAGACAAACTCCTGAAAAGCAAAGTCTGTATAATAACCATTTGTGATCCCAGAATCTGACCTAGTGAGTGCTTAATAAATGTGTGTTGCATTAACTTGTATTTGTTTCATTTAAGATATGGAAAGAGTTTTTAAGACTCAAAAAAAGAGAAGATCAGGCTCTAACTCCCTCATAAACTAACAGCCTGATTTGGAACAAATCACTTCTTTCATCTGGACAGGAGTCTCATATAGAAAATGAAAGGTTTGGGAATAAGTGATCTTAGAGGTTTTCCCAGCTGTGATATTCTAGGGCTCTAGTCTATGATTATAAGACTCCCTTATTTTGAGTTTGATCATTTGCTTTTGAAAAAAAAGTTTTTCATTTTTATTGATAAATTTTCATTTTATATCATCTTCATTTCTGACACTCTCTGCCCCTCTAGCCATCCCTTGTAATGAAAAAGAAAAAGAATTCAAGAAAATTAAATATGCATCTGAAAATATTTGACATCCCTGGTCCTCTAGCTCGGCAATAAAAAGGGCTAGTTCATTTTCTCATCTCATCAAGCTCCATCATCATAATTAAAGAGCATTCAGTTTTCATATTTTGCTCTTTCTGTTTACATAGTAATGGTTATGGTGTTTATCATTTCTTGGTTCTGTACTGGTTCTTTCATTCTGTGTCAATTAATATAGATATTCTTATACTTCTCTAAATTCATGTTTGTTTTGCATATACCACAATAACATTCCAATACATTCATGTAATACATGTAACAATCATTTAGACATTCCCCTTTTAGGGGAATGATAGACTTCTACCATGTTTCTGGGTTCTTTGCTACCATAAAAATGCCTCCATCCAAATTTTGGTGGATAGAAGAACTTTGCTTTTGTCTTTGACCTCCGTGGGTGCATGCAGCTAGTAGTGAGATTTCTGGGTCAGAGGATAAAGGCATTTTAGTTACTTTCTTAACAGAATCCCCAATAGCCATTCAGCAACAATTTAGAGTTCCACCAATGTTGTACCAGACTAATTACTTTGTAGCCTAGAAACACTCATCCCAGAAGGCTGAGTAATGTTTCCCTGCCTGTGTCCCCTTCAAGTATATGCATAGGTGTACCCCTCAACTAATTAAACTTTAATAAGTAAAATAAAACTAATTAACAGTCAATCATGCATTACTTAAGTATATAATTATGTAGATATAGATAAATAATAACTTATATTATAATATCTAATTATATGTGGATAAAATTATTAATTAATTAAAATTAATTAAAAACACATGTTCAGGTGAAATAATGATCCAGGAAACTATGATGAATGAGAGATCATAAAAATTGCTGTACTTAAAATTTTCAAAATGCTTTGGAAATTTGACTTAGTTTAGCCACACCACAATCTTGCAAAGTAAACATGATAGGTATTATCCTCCTTATTTTGTCTTTGAGGAACCTGAGGCTAAGGGGAATTGAATTGACTTTTCCTGTGGTCACACAGCTACTAAGCTTCAGTTGGATTTTAACCCCAAACTAGCCCGATATTCGTTTCACAATACTGCTTTCTTTAGCATCCAAAATTCAGACTACAAAAGTTAGAATATGTTAAAAAGATCTGAGAATATATATATATCTATATATGTATATATATATTTGTAACATAACATTATAAAGAATATATATATACATATATATATCCATAGGGTGTGAAGGGAAAGTGTTCCTTAAAAAATTTTTTTTCTATAATAAACAATTCCAACAAATTTAACAAAAGACTATACTTGCTGTACATAATTAGTAGCATAATTTTTTCATTCACTTAACAAACATTTTTAAGGGCCAACAGTATGCAGTAAATAAATGAAATTTTCTTTGATTAATACCGTACATAAATTTCTGTGTTAGGGACTGAGAAAATAGAAAACTTAGATGACGTACTCCCTGTCTTCATGGAGCTTACAGTCTAGTAGGGAGATAAGACACAAATACAGAGCATTCTAGTATACATCACATTGACAAATGCACAATAAAAAGCTATAAGAGGTTTGAGGAACACAATCAGAACAAAAAATGGTTTACAGGGAATTGGAACTCAAAGGAAATAGGACAATATTAAGAAGGGACCTATATATTGTTTATGTGTGCAGGTCATGAAGTCAAGATGAACTGTGTCCCACAGAACTGAAACAAATTGTGGACGCAATGACTAAAAAAAGTCATTGATCTTTGAAAGATCATGGAGGATGAGAGAAGAGCTGCAAGCAGGACAGGAGAACAGAAATGTTTCTCCCATTTTTAAAAAAAGGGAAGAGAGTGGCATGTGGAAATTATAGGTCAGACCTGTTCCTAGTAAATGGAAATCTAAGTGGCACAGTGGATAGAGCATTTGGCCTGGACTCAGGAAAACTCCTCTTCCTGAATTCAAATCTGGTCTCAGACACTTACTAGCTGTGTGACCCTTGGCAAGTCACTTCACCTTATTTACCTTAGTTTCCTCAACTAAATAAATGAGCTGAAGAAGGAAATGACTGGCAAATCACACCAGTAGAGAACCCCAAATGAAGTCAAGAAGAGTCAGATGAAACATCTGAAGAACAACAATTTCTAGAAAAAACCTAGAATATATATATGATGGTCACTGAACAGCTAGAAAATGAGGCTGTGATCGCAACAAGCCAGTATGACTTCATTTAGAAAATGTCATTCCAAAAATAAATCTCATTTCCTTTTTCTGACAAAAGTACTGACAAAAATATCTATAAGAGCATGCTGTAGATGTAGCCTAACTGATTGTGGGAAAGGCTTGGAAAAAGTGTGTCTCATACTATTCTTATGAATGAAGTAGTGAGAAATGGGATAAATAGTAGTATAGTTAAGTGGATTTTTTTTTTATTGTAGAATTCCCTTCTTAGTTAAGGTACACATGATATAGCCCAAAGAACAACAGATTAGAATTTTTTTTTAATTTTATTTATTTATTTTTTGTTTGTTTATTTTAACATTTATTAATATTTATTTTTTAGAAAAGTTATCATGGTTACATGATGCATGCTCTTACTTTCCCCTTCACCTCCCCCCCCACACCATGGCTGATGCGCATTTCCACTGGTTTTAACATGTGTCATTGATCAAGACCTATTTCCAAATTGTTGATAGTTGCATTGATGTGGTAGTTTCGAGTCTACATCCCCAATCATTGTCCATCTCAACCCATGTGTTCAAGCAGTTGCTCTTCTTCTGTGTTTCCATTCCTGCAGTTCTTCCTCTGAATGTGGGTAGCGTTCTTTTCCATAAATCCCTCAGAATGCATTTCTGGTGGAGTTGTGAACTGATCCAACCATTCTGGATGGCAATTTGGAACTACGCTCAAAGGGCTGTAAAAGAATGCCTGCCCTTTGATCCAGCCATATCATTGTTGGGTTTGTACCCCAAAGAGATCATAGATAAACAGACTTGTACGAAAATATTTATAGTGCACTTTTTGTGGTGGCAAAAAACTGGAAAATGAGGGTATGCCCTTCAATTGGGGAATGGCTGAACTAATTGTGGTATATGCTGGTGATGGAATACTATTGCACTCAAAGGAATAATGAACTGGAGTAATTCCATGTGAACTGGAAGGACCTCCAGGAACTGATGCAGAGCGAAAGGAGCAGAGCCAGAAGAACACTGTACACAGAGAACATTGTACTGTGGTAAAATTGAATGTAACAGATTAGAATTTAAAAAACCTGAGTTCCAGTCCCAATTCTCCCACTGATTTGCTGTGTGAACTTGGATAAGTCATTAATTCTCTTTGAGCTTCTTTCCCCCATCTGTAAAATGAGGTTACTATTGCTTGCCCTGCCCAAGATAAGGATTGTTTAGCCTTCAAGCTCAAATGAGACAGTTAGGTATTACATCAGAAAGTGCTAAAACCAAGAATACTTGAATATCTGAATTCAAATCCAGCCTTAGCCACTCACTAGCTGTGTGACTCTGGGTAAATCAATTAACCTCTACTGCCTCAATTTGTTCCTTTGTAAAATGGAGCTATCTTCTAGAGTTACTGTAAATATAAAATGAAAGTATTTATAAAGCATTTTACAAACCTTAAAAACCGTTAGCAATTACTGGTACTAGTATCATTATTTATATATCTGAAAGGGGATTTGTAAAAGATAATGCTCTGTAGGGCTGTAGTGACCATAAGTGCTGAGTGGAAGATCAAGGGAAGGGAGTTAGGATTATTCCTCTTGATCTCCCTACCTTCCTTCCAATCTTGAGGTAATTCTCAGCAACCTTTGATATTCTCCTTTTACATTCTCATTGTTGTTTGTCCTCTACAGATACATACCCTTGTTTAGGCTCCTTGCATATGTTCTTGGAGAGTGTTTCTGTTGAGTGGAACAGGGTTATCAATCAAATGCTGCTTTGCTAAATTTATCAAATAGTGGAGACTTGGTTCTGTTGGCCAAAACTGCTGCCCTTTCACTGTGTATTTGTCCCAAGGAAGACATCTGTTTCCAAGATTCAAAGACTCATAAACTCCTAGAGTTGGAAAAGATCTCAGATGCGCAATGTTGGACCTTGAAAAGAATTCTAGACTTGGACTTAGGAGTTCTGGATTCAAATCCCGATTTTGTCACTTACTACCCACATATGACTTTGAGCAATCATTTAACAACCTCCCTGGGCCTCAATTTCCTTATTTGTAAAGTGATAATATTGGACCAGATGACCTCTTAAATCTGCAGTCTTTTGATCTATTCTAACCCTTACCTGAACAAGAATATTCTCCACAGCATCCCTGAAAGGTGATTATCTAGACATAACTTGAAGACTTCTAGGGATGGGGATCTCACTCTTTTGGAGGCAAGACCATTACATTTTTGGAAAAACTCCTGTTCTTACCAAGTTTTTCCTTAAGTTATGTCACAGCTGTCTATTCTCTGACCTGACCCTTCTTCACCCATTAGTCCTAATTCTGTCCTCTGGGGCCAAGTAAATTGAGTCTAAACCATCTTCTACATTATGATAACCTTTCGAATATAAGAAGACACCTATCATTCCATGCAATCTCCTTTAAATCTTCCCTTTTCCAGGCTTATAATAAATATTCCTAGTTTCTTCATATAGGAAAACTTCTGGTTTTCTCATCATCTGGTTACCCTTCTTCCTGTGGAATCAAGCTTCTCAATATCCCTTCTAAAATGAAAACTGAGAACAATATTACAGATGTGGTCTGGCCAGTGCAAATCACAGAGGAATTATTATTTCCCTTGCTTTGGACATTATGTTTCTATTAATGCACTTATGGCGGATTTGGTCTTTTTGGTTGCCATATCACAGTTACAACTTACACTGAGTTTCCATACAGTTCAGTGAAAAGGTTCAATGAAGAAGTTAGGACCTTAGAGACCATTCCATCTAGCTCCTTAAATTTACAGATAGAGAGACTGAGGCCTGGAAAGACTTATCCAAAGTCATAGACAAAAGGGTAAAGTAAGGATTCAAACCCATGTCTTTTAACAATATGGAAGGCAGAGAGACACAATAGAAAGTATAAGGGCAGCTAGATGGCTGAGTGGAGAGTGGAGGTCCTGAGCTCAAATATGGCCTCATACATTTCCTTGCTTTGTGCCCTTTGGGAAAGTTACTTAAGCCCCATTGCCAAGCCTTTACCACTCTTCTGCCTTGAAACTGATACTTAGTAGTGAGTCTAAGACAGAAGATAAGAGGTTAAAAAAAAAGAAGGAAAGAAAATGTATACTGGATTTAGAGTCAGTGAACTTAGATTCAATTCATGACTTTGCTACTCACGGCCTTGATTTCATTGGATAAATCATTTAATACATAACATAGATAAAGCATTTATTAAGTATTTATTATGTGTCACACACTATCCTAAACACGAATGTTCTGGAGACATCTAAAAAATCAAAATGTCCAAAGCTGAACTCATGATCAATTTACCAAAACCTTGTTTTCTTCCAAACTTCTCTGTTACTGTTTATTTTAAACCCTTGCCTTCTTGTCCTAGAATTGATGATAGCATTGTTGAGAACACCACCATCCCCCATCCCAGTCCCCCAAGCTCATAAATTCCATGTCTGACCATATCATCTTCTATTCAATAAACTAGAGTGGATTCTTACTACCTCCATGATAAATTATAAAACCACCCATTTTTTTTCTATTTAAGCACTTTGCAATGCAGTCCCTTCCTACTTTTCTAGTCTATTTCCTTTTTTGTTATTTGGTCATGCCTGACACTTTGTGACCCCATTTTGGATTTTCCTGGCAGAGATATTGGAGTGGTTGGCCATTTCCTTCTCCATCTCATTTTACAGATAAGGAAACTGAGACAAATAGGGTTAAGCGACTTGCCTAGAAGCACACAGCTATAAGTTTTGGGGGCCAAATTTGAATTCAGGTCTTATAATTCCAACCCCAGTGTTCTAACCATTGTGCAACCTAGCTGCCTTTATACCCTTTACTCACCTCCAAATACTCTAAAATCCACAGAGACTGGCTTTCTAACTATTTCTGACATTCAACATTTCATTGCTCTGCTTTGTGCCTTTTTATTAGATGTCCTACATTAGTGCATTAGATGGGCTACATAAATAATAGTTTCAAGGAGCTTAAGTTCTAATGAGGAAAGACAATACATAAATGAGAGACACAAGGTGAGGTTGGGAGAGAGCATGCTTGAAAACTTATCTGTCAGACCTGGGGGATATGTAAAGAGAGAGTATAAGATCTCCTTCATGAGAAGATTAATATGATGGCTGGAGAATGGGTGTCATAATGGAGGAGATGGCTAGGAAGTAATGTGGAGCCTGGTTTGAGGCAAGATAAAGAGAAAGCTTGTCTAATACACTTGGGGGACCCAGGAACAGAGTCCAGGGTTGTGGTTAATCTCTCTGATCCTCACATCCTCATCTGTCAAGGGAAGGAGTTGGAATGGACAGTTTCTGATGCATCTTTCCACAGTAAATGCTATGATCTCATGACTTCAAATCGAATCCTGGTGCCAGGCTGATTTTTCATACATGCCTTATGGCCAGGTTCTTCCCACTGCCACCTTTTAATTGTTTAATCGTTGTTTTTCTCTGAAGTGTCGTACTTTACATTTCGCCCTTTTAAATTTTATCTTGGTAACTTCATCCTACCATTACAACCAGAGCTTCAACTATGATTTAGAGGACATTGAAAGCACTTCCACTGTTTCAGCAGCAACTGAACTTAGCAACTAATTAGCTATGATTAGTTACAATTGGAAGACCCCAGGCAGCTGCTCCCCAGGTGAGCTCTTCCTTGGACAGGCCTTGCAAAGCAATCTTCCTGGTGTCAGCCTCCTCTCTCAATTGAATTTGTCTTCAGAAGTTGGTTGAGGGTGCCTTTCATGTTCCTTGCCCCAGGGAGTAGTCTGTGATACTTGTTGAAAGCATACAAATTGCTAGTTATAGCTGGGATTCCATCCCTTGGAGAGAATTTTGTCCCTGATTCTATTATCTACTATCATTTCTAATATATTCTTGGGTGCTTGAGTGTACTTTATTGGGTGTTCGTTTATGAAGCTCAATAATAACTCAACTCAACAAACATTTATTAAGTGGAAGATACTGTCCAAGATATAGCAGGATGTAGTGTATAGAGAGTCATAGGCTTGGGTTCAAGTTCCAAAATGTATTATCCTGGTCAAGTTAACAAACCTCTCTGTACCTCTAGTCAACTCCCTAAGGCTATAGGTGAAAGATCAGGTGCTCATCTGCCCTGTTATCAGGAGTTTTTCTTGCTGCATATGCCAATTGGTATACTAATGAAATCCGAAGGAGACATCATTTTGAGCTTGGAAAGTAGAAGACATCAGGGAAAGTTTTCTTTTAAATTTTATTTATTTTTTTAATAATCCTTACCTTCTATATTAGAATCAATACTGTATATTGGTTCTAAGGCCAAAGAGTAATAAGGACTAAATAATGAGGGGTTAAGTGACTTGCCCAGGGTCACAACAGCTAGGAAGTGTTTGAACCCAGAACCTTCCATCTTGAATCACTAAGTCACCTAACTGAAGTACCCCAGGGAAAATTTCATGGAAGAAGTTGACACTTGAATTTAGCCTTGAAGGATTAGGAGGGCCACACTGAAGGATAAACTCCAGAATAAACTCATTTGACTCAATTGGGAAGTAGTGTTTAAGGAAGAGAGGTGGGAAATAAGTTTGAAACGGTAGATTGGAATCAGTGTGGAAAGCATTGAATGCCAGGCTAAATAGATTGCTTACATTTTATCTGGGAGACCTGGTTGGTTAGTCATTGTCCTTCATACTTGAAGAGGAACAAAATGATACCACATGTCAAGGGCAATGTACATTTTGTCCAGATGTGCATGATCAGACCAGAATGAGCTCAGAAGGCTCTACCACAGGTTGGACAAAAATAGCCCATATGAAACTTTGGGATTGAGATGTCTCTAGGTTTGTACATCTCACATTTCCTTTGAGCTACTGCAATTCTGCTTTGCTCATAGAGCACAGTGCCTTCTCTGATGCAGGCAGACCATGTAGGATGGTCCCGTGCCATTGTCTCCCATGTCTCACGATTGATACCAAAGTTCTTCAGAGAGACAGAGAGACAGCGTATCCTTGTATTGCTTCTTATGGCTTCCTGGTGAGCTCTTCCCTTGTGTGAGTGGTCCATAAACCTGGGCACCCCGTGAAGATAGTGAGCAGATGAATGATGTGATCAGACTTGTCCCCAGGAAGATCATGTTGGCAACTTTGGGGCGGGGATTTATTATGGAGAGCAGAGTCTGGAAGCAGAGTGATTAATAAGGAGGCTGTTAAATGAGTAAAAATGTTGGCTATGGAGAGGAGGGAATAGATCTGAGAAATATTCCAGAAATAAAATAGACAGAATTTGGGGAAAAGAGAAGGAA
>NC_058133.1:270549587-270555889 GCF_016433145.1 Gracilinanus agilis | reverse complement strand
GAAAGAAAGAAAGAAAGAAAGAAAGAAAGAAAGAAAGAAAGAAAGAAAGAAAGAAAGAAAGAAAGAAAGAAAGAAAGAAAGAAAGAAAGAAAGGAAGGAAGGAAGGAAGGAAGGAAGGAAGGAAGGAAGAAAAAGAAAGATTGAATGCAAAAGGTGAGAAAGTGGAAAAAAATCAAAGATTACTTTGAGATTTAAGTCTGTGTCACTGAAAGAATAATGATGTCCTAATCATAAACTTGGAATTTGGGAGAAGGGGAGAGTTTGGACCATGGGAAAATTATTTCTGTTTTGCATGTAATGTTTGAGATACCAACATGACATCCATATGAAGAGGGTCAATAGGCAGTTGGAGATGAGGGACTGGAACTCAGAGAAGAACAGGACATTTGCTGGGGCATCATCTACATAAAGATGATCAATGAGGCCATCAGAGTATATGAGGTTACAAAAGAAGAGAGAAAAGAAAAGAAGGCTAAAGACAGAGTCTTGGGGGATACAAGGGATGGGAGGAAAAGAAGCCAATAAAAATTACTAAGGAGCAGTCAGAGGTGAAGAAGAAGACCCTAGAGAGTCACAAAAACTAAATGAGGAGTAAGCATTAAGAAAGATGGATGCCCATTGCATCTATGTAATGGGAACTATGGGTGCAGAACATTACATATACCAGCAGACATGGGTGATGTGTTGATAGGTTTTGCAGAACTGCATTTTTATTTGAATTTTTTTTTCCTCTTGTGCTTTGTTTCAAAGGACAGCTCGCTGTGCAGTGAAAGGGGAGGGATTTGGATATGGATATGGAAATGAAGGTTATGTTAAAACAAAAGATAACAATAAAAACTTTAAAATTGAAAAATGAAGAGGTTTAATTCAGCAGAAAGATCAAAAAGGATAAGAACTGAGAAAAGGAATTAATCATTTCTGTATGATCTTGACCTTGCCTATTAGTATAATACCCACAATCCAAAGAGATGAATGCAGTCTCAAATGATTTCTTCTATCTCTTCCTTAGACATCATCTTCATTCATTCAACAAACATGAAGGAACTATTATGAAGCTAGCACTGTGCAATGCACTGTGGGAGATACAGAGAGGAGATAGACATGGTCTTTACTCTCAGGGAGTTTAGCCTAGGAGTGGGAGTGACATATGTATACACATAATTAGAGCAGCATGCTTCATGAAGAGTTCATGAGGTACAAAGTGCTATGAGTAATTCCTAGGCAAGAAAGATCCATCCCTTTCAACAGGGGGATGGGGGGGGGGTCAGTGCAGAGCAAGGCAGACAATCAGGTGAGGTTTTATGGGAATTGACAAATCAATAGTAGAACTGTAATTAGCCCAGGTTGACTGGTGACTTGTCACAACGTACAGTCATCAGTGAGGATAGGAGTGGGGGAAGCTAGATCTGCTTCCTTGTTTTGATCCTCTCCTGAATCTTGATAGTCCTTGATGCAACAATCCCCTTCTCCTGATCAGGGTCCAATGCTATCCAGAGATAATACAATGGAAAGAGCCTTGGATCTAAAGTCAGAATACCTGAATCAAAATATCAAGTATGTCATTTACTAGCTGAGTGATCTTATCATGTAACCAAGAAAGAAGCTAGGGAGAGAGGGAAGAAGGAAGGAAGGAAGGATGGAAGGAAGGAAAGGTGGAAGGGAGAAAGCAAGAAAGGAAGGAAGGAAAGAAGGAAGGAAGGAAACAATAATTTATTAAGCACCTACTGTGTACCAAGCACTTTACAAATATTCAATTCTCAAAACAACTCTGGGAGTTTATAATCTTCATTTATTATTGAGGAAACTGAGACAGATCAAGACAAAGAAAGTGACTTGTCCAGAGTCATACAGCTAGTGAGGGGCTGTCTGAGGCCAGATATGAATTTAGGCTTTTCTGATTGCAGCAACAGAACTCCATCAACTGTATGATATAGCTGCCTCAGTTTCCTCATTTATAAACTGAGGGAGATAGATTAGATGATGTTCAATATCCCTTACTGCTCTAAAGCTGTGATATTATCATCCCTTGAGGGTTTAATTGCCATCATACCAGGAGTGGTCCCACCTTTTCCCACTGCCACATTATACTCTACAACCCTATTCCTGACTGAGTCAAGATCCTGGGTCATGATGGCACATGCCAATCTCCCTAGCAGATACTCCAGATTCTCTATCTCCCTCTCCTGGATACTTCACAACCACGTTTAGAAATGGATAGTATCTCAATAAATATTAGTGGGAAAGAGTGTAGAGGGAGATTACAAGATATATTACTTTCTACTTTGTATAGAATATAGGGTATATGTTGGGGAGTGGAGTGAGAAAAGTAGGCACCAGATTATAAAGGAACTGTGCAGGTGAAAGAATTTGAACTCCCCCCCAGGGTGAATGGGGAGCCACTGAGGAATTTCGAGCAAGGGAGAGATATAGTCAAACCTCTGCATAAGGAGTTGATCTATAAAAGACTGATCAAAGGGGGAAAGAACAAAGCTTAGAGAGATTAGTTAGAAAGCTACTGTAACAGTCTAGGTGATATATAATGTAATGTTATTGTTCAGTACGAAATTATGATTACAAAGAATTTAGGGGAGAAATAGGAAGGAAATCTTCATAATTGAATCAGAGTTAAATACACTAGACTAGCAGAACAATATACATGAATACAATAATGTAAGTGAAAAACACTAATTAAAAAAAGCTGAATTCTCAGTTACTATAATGACTAATCTTGGTCCTAGAAATCAGATAATGAAGCTTATTTCCCTCCTCATGACAAAGAGGTGAGAGTTAATGGGATAAAATGTTATTTATAGTATCAGAAAGGGTCACTGTATCAATTGCTTTTGTTTAACTGTTTTCTTTTGTTGTTGAAGGCCTGGGACAATTGGGTGGCTCAGTGGATAGAGAGCCAGGCCAAGAGACAGGAGGTCCTGGGTTCAAATATGTCCTCAGACCCTTCCTTCCTTGCTGTGTGGCCCTGGATAAGTCACGTAACCTGAATTTTCTAGTTTTTGCCCCTCTTCTTTCTTAGAATTGATAGTAAGACAAAAAGTAATGGTTTATTTTAAAAATAAATAAATAATATAAAAGGGAAGGCCTACTTCTAGGTCTGTAGATGTTTAGAAATTGGGATTGGGACTGGGTCTATAATTTCATTAGAGTATCTAAGCTTTAGTCTACCACTTTTTTTTATACCTGATTAACAACGGTTTTAATGTTTTTTAACAGTTTTATTGTGTTTCAAAATGTGAAAAAATATCACAGCTCAAGATTTGGCCCATAACTGCTTAATCCTGGTATAAGAAACTTGCAGATACAGAAACTCTCTTCGTCAATTCAAGCTGATGCCTTTTAGTCTCCCAGAGTTGCCCAGAGAACTGATTTGCCCAAGGGCATATGGCCAGTATTTGTTAGGGATAGCCCAGATCTCCAAGTCTTTGAGATCAGCATTCTAACCACCACACCATTCAGAAACAATTAATGGTAAAACTGAAATACATCATCAGAATTTACTGCCAAAATATTTAATTCGTAAAATAATAGTCTACAGGAGAGGTAGTAAAGGACCTGGACTAGAATGGTTAAGATATGAATGGAAAGGAGGGAATGGCTGTGAGAGACACAGCAGAGAGAGAATGACAGAACTTGAAGATGGATAGGATGTGGAGTATGAAGAATAGAGAGAGGTCAAAGATGGCTCAGAGGTTTTGAGCTTGAGTAATTGAGAGAATGGTGGTGCCATCAATTGAAAGAGAGGTCACAGAGAATAGATTTTGGAGGAGAGATGAGTTCAGCTTCAGATCTGAAGAATGCCTACAAAGAAATCACCCCAAGTGCAAATGAATACAGGACAGAGTGCTTCTGTGAATTCTGAAAGACCTGAGATGAGTGAATGAGCTGGGACTGGTGGGTAGGAGTGGAGGGCATATAGGGAGGCAATCAAGAGAGACTTCCTTGAGGAGGAAGGTTTTAAACAGGGTCTTAAAGAGGATAAGATGGGCAGAGACGAATGGTGGTTAAGTGGGATTAAGAAAGTATTTCCTGAAATCAAGGCTAATTTATCTCTTTGGGACTCTCACCAATTGTTCCTAGTTGGGAACTTGGAATAGTGTCTGGCAGTTAGTGGGTGCTTAATGCATGTTTTTATCATTCCTTTTATTATCCTATCTGGATAGGTCTAGTTGTTTGTGTTTCTATTTGGGTGTGTATGTGTGTATAATACACACATGGAGGTTGCATAGATGTTTGCTATTTTGTGACTCAGGCTAATCACTTACCTTCTTTTAACCTCATAGATCTGGCCACAAACACATCCCAGTTGTATGTCTCTTTGCAAGCCACTTAACCCCAATTGCCTAGTTCTTGCTACTCTCCTATTTTAGAAATGATACTAAGACAGAGGGTAAAGGTTTTTTAAAAATAAAGTAAATAGGAAATCTAGCAAATCTCTGTATTCTTCCTCCTATTGTTGAAAATGTTACAGTTTCATAGAATTATAGAATTGAGAGCTCGCTAAAGAGACATTAAAAAAACAACAACAACAAACTGATCTAGCCCTTCTTTTGACCTCAGTTCCATACTCAGTAAAATAAAGAGGTTATCCTGGATAGTCTCTATGGTCTCTTACAGCTCTAAATACTACCATTCTAAGGATTGACAGAAAAAGGAAAGGAATCTAGCTCCCAGAACAGCTATGGACACAGGTGCTTAAAAAGCCATTTGCAGATATAGCCAGCAAAGTGACCGTGAGAGAGAAATGCCAGGTTGAAGAGAGAGAGATTGCAGGCCAAAGGGAAAGATGCTTGAAAAAAAGTTCTGAGCAAATGAAAAGCCCGTTTGAGGAAATGGAATTGTTCCTGCCTGTCAGAGTGCCAGGATACCTGGGTGATGGGTGAAGCCACCACAGACAGGGGGAGAGACTGAGGGGGAGAGAATGATTTTGTTGTGACAAGCAATGCCACATTCAGAGCTCCCGATGAGTTCCCCAGAACCACGGGATGCAGCTTTTAAAGTGATTTGTAATAACACCAGCACTGGGAGGAGGGGCCCCGCATGCATGTATCATCTCATCCCAGCCTCCCCCTGCCAGGCAGAGACTGGAAGTATATTGCAGGTTCTTAGCAGGGTTGTGCTGTATGAATCAGTGTTAAAAAAAATAAAAGATATTTTCAGATATCTTTAGACATCCTCCCCACCCATCCCTTGATATGATTTTTAATTATCATACAGTTTTTCCTGGTATCTATTTTACCCCACATCCAGTTCCCGAATCTTTCCTCATTCTCAATATCACTGCCTCCCAATCTTCCATTTCCTTTTTTTTTTTTTTTAAACCCTTACCTTCTGATTTAGGATTAATACTATCAGGTCCAAAGCAGAAGGGTGATAAGGGCTAGGCAACTGGGGTTAAGTGACTTGCCCAGGATCTCACAACTTGAAAGCATCTGAGGACAGATTTGACCACAGGACCTCTCATTTCCTGGCTTGGTTCTCATTCTACTGAGCTCTCTAGCTACCCCTCCATCTCCTCTTAGTAATCCTGTACCAAGTACCCAACTCTTCCTCTTTATATCACTGTCTCCTACTCCACCAATTGCTCTTGTTATTTTTTTTTAGTTCCCCATTCCCTCTTTCCTCATTGCTGGCCCTTATTCCAATTTCTCTCCTTGGCATAATTTCCCCAAAACTCCTTCTTTATATCCTCATCACCATAACCCTAACTACCCTTTTTCAGTTGACCTCATTGCCCTCATTTCTCAATTCCTTCATTTGCATCATGCGATAGATTTGAAGTCAGGTTTGAAGTTAAATCTGTAGAAACTTGAGCAAGTCATGTTTTCCCTCTGGGTCTCAGTTTCCTCATCTGCAAAATAAGGTACTTCAGAACTTCTAACGTCCTCCCTGGATCTAAATTTATTATCCTATAACACTACCCCACCCCATTCTTCCTGTTTCTTCTCCTCTTTGTACCATCTGGATGAAAAGGGGAAAGTCCAATAATTCTGAACTTTCTGGGCTGGTCTGCCTATTGGATGCTAAACTGCCGAAGATTGCTGATATTCTCAATGAGCTTGTCATTGCCACTGAATTGATTTAATCAGCCACTTATCTTGATGAGTAGGCTAGAGGGTGACAAAGTTCTCTGGAAACCTGAGGCAGAGAAGATAAAAGAGAAGAAAAAACAGGGGAGGTGGCCAGGGAAAGGAAGAGGTGAATAGAAAAGAGAAGGGAAGGAAGGAAGGAAGGAAGGAAGGAAGGAAGGAAGGAAGGAAGGAAGGAAGGAAGGAAGGAAGGAAGGAAGG
>NC_058133.1:270536967-270549286 GCF_016433145.1 Gracilinanus agilis | reverse complement strand
TTTCTTTCTTTCTTTCTTTCTTTCTTTCTTTCTTTCTTTCTTTCTTTCTTTCTTTCTTTCTCCTCCAATAACTCATTGGTATAGTCAGTATGGTATAATAGGTAGTACTGAGATTGGAGTCAGGAAGACCTGAATTTAAATCTTGCCTTATATCCTTGCCTGCAAGATAATTAACTTATTTGGGTTCCAATTTACCCTCTGTGAAATGAAGGGGTTAGAATTAATCTGTAATTAAATGGGACTCTAAAGTCCCTTTTGGGTCTAAGTCTATGGTCCTATGTCATCCAGAACCTATCCACAAAATCAACAAACAACTTCTCCTCTAGTGTCTTAATCTGAACAAGTTTCTCCCATAAGAATCAAGAGGGGGGGGGGCAGCTGGGTAGCTCAGTGGATTGAGAGTCAGGCCTAGAGACGGGAGGTCCTGGGTTCAAATCTGGCCTCAGACACTTCCCAGCTGTGTGACCCTGGGCAGGTCACTTGACCCCCATTGTCTACCCTTACCACTCTTCCACCTATAAGTCAATACACAGAAGTTAAGGGTTTAAAATAAAAAAAAAATCAAGAGGATGGTGCCTCACTGATATCTCTTAAAATACACTGGACCAGATGTGACCTAATCTCCTGTAATCTCTACAACTAGGGAACTTCAAACAAATGCTTCAGCTCAGGAATTCTAAACTGTGGTAATCTAGGCCAATCAGGTGTCCACCATCAGTAGTCCAGAATCAATATGATGAGCCTTCAGGATGGATAGGAGTTCAGGCTTCCTAAACAGGGTAGATCAACCATAATGTGAAATAAAGCAAATGACATGTCCTGTGTTGATCAGCAGTGGGTTCGAGCCCAAAAATGACCTCTGGACTTCCAGCCTGGGAAAAATGAAGACAGAATCCTCAGAAAATAGAAAAGAAAAATAAGAAAAAGAAGGGAGAGAGAAGTGGAAGGAAGAAGAGGGGAGAGCCACAATTTTTTCATCTTTAAAATAATGGGATTGGACCAGACTTACTCTTAGGTCCCATCTAGTTCAATATCTGCAATACCAAGATCCTACATGTACCATATGTTTCTATAACACTAGTCAGTTAGGACTTGACTCAAGACCAACTCTGACACTTTCTAGCTATGTGATGAACAAAACAATTAATCAACAAATATTTCTTTTTTTTAAAATGTAAATCATTTTCTCCCTTTTATTTTCATATTATCTTCATTTCCCATATTATTCTTCATCCCATCCCTTCTAAGAGACCCATCCCTTTAAATATGGAGAAACAAAGAAAATAAAAATGTTCCACAAAATTTGATAGCAGTAAAAATGTCCAAAATCACATACAGTATCCCCTACTCAGGGGAATAGGACAGTTAGGTGGCACAATGGATAGAGTGCTGGGCCTGCAGTCAAAAAGACCTCATCTTACTGAGTTCAAATCAAGCTTCAGACACTTATTAGCTGCGTGATCTTAAACTAGTCACTTCCCTCTAGTAGCTTCAGTTTCTTGACATCTGTAAAATGGGCTGGAGAAGGAAATGGCAAAACACTACAGTATCTCTGCCAAAAAACAAAACAAAACAAAAAACCCAAACAACAAATTGGGAAAAAATCTTTATAATGAAAAACTCTGACAGGGGGCTAATTACTCAAATATACAAAGAGTTAAAGCAATTGTATAAAAAATCAAGCCATTCCCCAATTGATAAATGGGCAAGAGACATGAATAGGCAATTTTCAGGTAAAGAAATCAAAAGTATCAATAAGCACATGAGAAAGTGTTCCAAATCTCTAATAATTAGAGAAATGCAAATCAAAACAACTCTGAGGTATCACCTCACACCTAGCAGATTGGCTAACATGAAAGAAGGGGAGAGTAATGAATGTTGGAGGGGATGTGGCAAAATTGGGACATGAATGCATTGCTGGTGGAGCTGTGAACTGATCCAGCCATTCTGGCTGGCAATTTGGAATCATGCTCAAGGGGCTATAAAAGAATGCCTGCCCTTTGATCCATCCATACCATTGTTGGGTTTGTACCCCAAAGAGATAGATAAATAGACTTGTACGAAAATATTTATAGCTGCGCTTTTTGTGGTGGCAACAAACTGGAAAAGGAGGGGATGTCCTTCAATTGGGGAATGGCTGAACAAACTGTGGTATATGCGGGTGATGGAATACTATTGTGCTAAAAGGAATAATAAACTGGAGGAGTTCCAGGCGAACTGGAGAGACCTCCAGGAACTGATGCAGAGCGAAAGGAGCAGAGCCAGAAGAACATTGTACACAGAGACTGATATACTGTGGTAAAATAGAATGTAATGGGCTTCTGTACCAGCAGCAATGCAATGACCCAGGACACCTCTGAGGGATGTATGGTAAAGAACGCTACCTACATTCAGAGGAAGAACTGCAGGAGAGGAAACATATAAGAAAAGAAACTGCTCGAATGCATGGGTCGGGGTGGACATGATTGGGGATATGGACTCGAAACTACCACACCAATGCAACCACCAACAATTTGGAAATAGGTCTTGATCAAGGACACATGATAAAACCAGTGGAAATGTGCGTCAGCCATGGGTGAGGGGAGTGCGGGGGGTGAAGGGGAAAGTAGGAGCATGAATCATGTAACCATGTTAAAAATGATTATTAATAAATGTTTAAATTTAAAAAAAGCATTTAAAAATAACCCAGATGGGTTCACAAAGTGTCAGAGATGACTGAAAACAACTCAAGAATAACAACATTCCTTACCCATGGCCCCCCAACTTCAAAAGTGTACAGGGAAGTATCATCTTATACTCTTTTGGACTCAAGTTTGCTTATGATAATTTTTAATCATTCCATTGTAATTATTATTTTGTTTTTGTTGTTTCCATTTACATTCTGTTCATCATTTTCCTGTTCTTCTTACTTCACTTTGTATCAGTTCACATATTCTTTTCCATACATCCATCATGCTTATTTCTTATAGCTCAGTAATAGTCCATTACTTTCAGGTGCCATGTTCCATTTAGCTATCATTCTTAACAGGTAGGCACCTATTCTGTTTCAAATTCTTTGCTACCACAAAAAGTTCTCCTCTAAGAAGGAGGACCTTTCCTTTTGTTATTGATTCCCTTGAGTTGGATTAGCAATAGGAATTTTGAGTTAAAGGCATAGGCATTTTTGTTATGCAGTTGTTTTCACTCATCTCTGACTTTTTGGGATCCCATTTGGGGTTTTCTTGGAAAAGATACTGGAGTGATTTCCCATTTGCTTCTCCAGTTCATTTTACAGATGAGGAAATTGAGGCAACAGGGTGAAGTGATTTTCCCAGATTCATACTGCTAGTATTTGTCAGAGGCTGGATTTGAATTCAGGTCTTCTTTACCCTAGGATAAGCTCTCTTTCCACGACATCACTTTTTTTTTTTTTAACCCTTGTACTTCAGTATATTGTCTCATAGGTGGAAGATTGGTAAGGGTGGGCAATGGGGGTAAAATGACTTGCCCAGGGTCACACATCTGGGAAGTGGCTGAGGCCGGGTTTGAACCTAGGACCTCCTGTCTCTAGGCCTGACTCTCACTCCACTGAGCTACCCAGCTGTCCCCCATACTACATCACCTTTTGATCACTTTATTTGCACAAATTCCAAATTGCTTTCCAGAATAGTTGCATGAATTTGCAGCTCTATCAACAATGCATCGGTATACTTATCTTTCCACAACCCTCTAACATTGGTAATTCCCATGTTTCTTTTCAATTTTGCCAATTGTTCCTTCTGAGGTTTTACCTCAGAGTTATCTTGATTTCTATTTTTTCTTATTGTAAGTGAAATGAAGGAATGAATGAAAAAGTATTCATTCAATACTTACTATGGATAGCAAGAGTCAGGGAGTTCTTCATTTCTATTAAGATGTCAGATGGCATAGCTAGAGCTCTGAGGGGTTGGGAGTCAGGACAGATGGCAAAGCCTAGAGAACCTTAGGCTGCACATATAAGCCATATGAGTAGTCAAGTGTCCCAGATGGGCTCTGGGCAGACCAGAGTCAGGGAGGGAAAAAGTGAAGAGGGAAAGGGAGAAAGAAGATTGTACCTGGTAGTGGTAGTAAATCTTTTCTTGTGACAGCCATCCCAGATGGGTTCTGGGTGACTTAGGGACTAGGGAGCAGGAAATTTGGAGCCTGTTTTAATGCGGTTATTAATAATTTGTCATTCTTCACTTTAAAAATGTTTGCCCATATCTTTTGACTTTCTGTCTATTGGGGAATGGCTTTTGATTTTATATATTTCTTTATGAAGTATTTCTTAAATATGTTCTTTTTTTAACCCTTGCTAAGTTCCAAGGCAGAAAAGCAGTAAGAGCTAAGGATTGGAAGTTAAGTAACTTGCCCCAGGGTCACACAGCTAGGAAGTGTCTGAGGCCATATTTGAATTCAGAATCTCTCACCTCCAGGCCTGACTCTCCACTGAGAAACCTGGTTGCCCCTGACTCCTTTGTTCCTTGAAGACATCTCAGCAGAACCATCTACTAAGTACAGGAACCCTCTTTATAGTATCCATCCGTGACAAATGAATATGCAACTTCTGCCTCCTTCCCTTCTCCCTGAGATGTTAAGTATTGTATGATCTTGAAAAATATATTTTCCATATTGGTTAAGTTGTGAGATCATATAAAACCAACCCCCCCCCAAAAAAAATACAAATAAATCAAGAGAAAAATAGTATGCTTCAAGCTTCATTCTGACATTACCAGTTCTTTCTCTGGAGGTGGATAACATTCTTTCTCATAAGTCCTTCAGAAATGTCTAAGATCATTGTATTGCTGAGAACAGCTAAGTCTCTCACAGATAACATTATACGATATTGGCAGTACTGTGTACAGTGTTCTCTTGTACCAATAACTTCTAATTGCCGATCCTGATCTTCTCTCTGGAGCTTCAGGGAAGAACTCTATTCCATTTTCCACAGGACAATGTGCCAGTATCTGAAGGCAAGGATTTTTATCCTACCTTCATAGCTTTTTGTATCTCCTTTCCAGACTTGTCATAGTTCTAGTCAACCTTCTCTGTATCCTGATATTTGTCAGTGTTCATCGTCAATCTGAATGTAATAGTCTAGACATCATATGATCAGACACTTCCTCCATTTTCTCATCTATAAAGTAATCGGGTTGGGTTAGATGGTCTCTAAAGGATATTCCTGCTCTAACATTTAATGGTTCTAGACAGTCCTCCCCAGTGAGCCCAGCCCTCCCCAATCTGTCCCCTCTCTTGATCCCCCCCTCCCAGTGCTCCTTTTCTCATCACGATTCTGGCCTCCAGCCGAATAGGCACATATGTCGATGCAGCTCCAGTGAGAAGAGCAGCAGATGCAGGGACGGCCGAGAAGTGGCCTCCCATGCTGGGGAGTGAGAGATTTTGGAGCAGGAAGGGAGTTGAGGGGTGGTGGGGAGTGTGGAGGGAAAGTGTAGAAGAAAAGAAAGCACGAAGAGGAAGTGCCTTCTACTGTCTTGGGAATTTCCAGGGAAGGGTCTGCCCTCATCCAGGATTCCCTTGGGAAACAGGTAGAAGACATGCTTTCTAATTGCTTGTTAATTGGAAACATTTCAAAGGACTTGACAGTTGCTCCTCCTGCCTATGACTGGGAGGAATCTGATGCTGTCATAAATGGCTTAGAATCATAATAGAATGTATAGTCAGAACTAAGAAGCATCTTAGTATATAGAATATGAGAAGAAATAATATAGGATATCAGAGCTGGAAGGCAACTTAAAGTATAATAATAGCTGGCATTTGATTAAGTGCCTACTGTGTTTCAGGCTTGTTGCTAAGCACTTGGAATTCGAAGGCCAAAACAGTCCCTGCTCTCGAGGAGCTCACATTCTAAAGGAGGAGGCAATGCGAAGGAATTGATGATTTCTTAAGCACCTACTCTGTGCCAGGCATTGCACTAAGTACTTTAAGGCTTATAAAACATTTTCCATGTAAGGGTATACAATGTTAGAACACAGAGAATAGAATGTCAGAATTCTAGAAGGCTTTAGCTTATTAGGATTGAGAACAAAGAATGTTAGTGCAAGAAGGGACTACAGAACAGAATTAATATACAGAGCATGGAACAAAGAACAGAGAATGTTGAAGGACTTCTAATTGTTAGAACACAGAGAATAGAATGCCCAAATCTGAGGAGACTTTAGTGTATTAGAACACAGAACAGAGAATGGTGAAGGACTTCTGTGTTAGAACACAGAGAATAGAATATCCAAATTTGAGGAGACTTTAGGGTATTAGAACACAGAACAGAGAATGGTGAAAGGCTTCTAATTGTTAGAATGCAGACCATAGAATGTTCGAACTAGAAAGACTGTCTGAACCTAGAATGTTGGATCACAGAATGATAGAATGCCATATCTAGAATGGATCTTAGAACATAGAATATTAAAACCCAGGACACAGAATGTCAGAATTGGAAAGGACTTTAAAATATTATCCATCAGAGTCAAGTTGGATCTGTTGACTAAACTGAGTACTATAAATTACCTACCTGAACATAATACATTATAATTAGGTTGGTTACTTGAAGAGGACAAAAATGGCATCACTATGTTGGGGTTAATGTACAGTGTGTTTGTCTATGGATGATCATACCACTATGAGCTCTGAAGATTCTACCACATGTTGAACACAAATAGTCCATAAGAACATTTAAGATGGAGATATCTTTAGATTCACACATCTCACATTTCTTCTGAGCTATTGCAATTCTGCCTTGCTTATAGAGCACAGAACCTTCATTGATGCAGGCAAGCCATGTGGGACGGTCCTGTGCTAGTGTCTTTCATGTTTCACTGTAGGAAAGTAGTTAGAACCTATAAAGAATGTAGACTATCAAATGTATAAGGGCCTTAAAGTCCATCTGGACCAGGAGCTCTTAATTGGATCCTCTGATCTTTTTAAAAATATATATTTTAATAAATATTTGAATGTTTGGAAATATATTTATATTCCAATATATTTTGTTTTATGCACTTAAAAATATTCTTGTGGGAAGCAAATCCTAAAACTCCCTCAAGCAAAGGTCCGGGGACATGGGAGGCAAAAAGCCTGAGACCCACAGCAAAGCTGAGGCCATAGACCAGCTAATTTTAGTCATATAGCTCACTCCTCCCCCTGAGGCCTCACACTCCTCCTTTTCCCCCTCCCGTTTGTACTAGATGTACCTGCAAAATCACTGATGTATGCTTTTCCTCGAGAATCTAAGCTAGCCTGTTACATGGTGATTTATGATCCTATAGAATCCATTGTGTAGACTTTACCAATCATTTGCTTTCAGTGTGTATGTGGAAAGCTTATTCTAAGACCCCAGCCTGTTTTGCTCTCTCTCTCTCTATGAAATAGAAGCTACAATAAATAAAGTTTGCCTTGATTAGCTACCAGCTTTTCTCAGGCCTCCTGATCCCATTTGTATCTCACATCATCTTCCTTACCCCTTCTTGGGGACCCTTGAATAAATAATTAGTCAGGCAAGTCTTGACACATTCTGAGAAAGAGTCCATAGACTTCATCAGATGGCCAAAGAGGTCCATAATTCAGTAAAAATTGAAGAACCCCCTTACCTGGATCATTCACCTGTCATACAGATGAGAAATCTGGGACCCAAAAAGGGCTGTACTAGTACAATTTAGTGACAGAGTAAGGACTAGAATCCATGTCTCCTACCTTTGTTTTTGTTGTTCTTATTTTTTAAGAACACTTTTCACTACACTACACTGCCTGCCTCTGGCATCATCATGAGTGATTCCCACATTTCTTGCATGGGTGAAGAAAAGGAATGGGAAAGTTTTGTGTGGAGATAAGTAGAGAGGACATTCTGAAGGGAAGGTTCACAGCTTTTGGTAGATGAAAGTCATTATCTTTGACCAAATTTGTTTTTTTTTTGAGGAAAATAATTGTTTTCTATAGATTTACTTCCTGGAAGAGATTGCTTTTTCAAAAAATAAAATAGGAAAGGAAAATTCAGAGTGAACTATTTCATCCTGATCACCTAATCCAAACTGTTTAGGTCCTTCTATAGTCCTCTAAATTCCAACCTTGTGCCTCCCACCACTGTGATGCCTGACCTGTTCCACTGGGAACCTTAATAATTATTGGGAAGCTACAGTACCTTTACTATGAGACTAGGAGATCCCTCAAGGACTGTCTCCTTCATCAGACTAGTAAGTAGCTCCCTTAGAACAGAGGTTGGCTGTACTGAGGCAATTCTTAATTTTTTGAAACACGGATTCTTCTTTTTTGTGGATTCTTCCAAATCTTATTGCTGACCTCCTCCATCCCCCTGCTGCCTAATTTTTGTCCACTTCTACAGTCAACTCTTTGGCCAAATAGGGAGTAGGCAAGGGAATGAAAGAAAAGGTTCTCAGCCTCCTTTGGGCTTCTAGTCATCCACCCTGGTGGGAGGTTTGTGAAGTAGAAAAAGCTTTTGAAGAGAATTTTTCACATCTGACTTTCTATTAACCATACAACCAGTGTCCCTACCCCATTCTGATGAAAATAGAGAGCCCCCTAATTAATAGGAAGTGCCGAGGCAACCAGAAGATGAAAAGATTCTGGGCTTGGAGAGAGGGAGAATAATTCCGCGAAACATGTTCGTCATTTAGCACCAAGGTCACAAGGTCATGAGGCTTAGAGAGATCATCCTATCCATTCCTTTAGTTTGAGAAAAAAAAACAAGATTTTGCATTGATCCATCCTTCTGTCTCTTAGCCAGCACCATATTGTTTTGATGACCGCTGCTTTATACTACAGTTTAAGATCTGGTACTGCTAGACCACTTTCCTTCACATTTTTTCATAATTCCCCTTGATATTCTTGATCTTTTGTTCTTCCAGATGAACTTTGTAAATTTTTTTCTAATTCTATAAAAAAGTTTCTTGGTAGTTTGATAGATATGGCACTGAATAAATAGATTAATTTGGGTAGGATTGTCATTTTTATTATATTAGCTCATTCTACCCAGGAACAATTAATGTTTTTCCAGTTGTTTAGATCTAATTTTGATTGTGTAAAAAGTGAGAAAACAAGATTTTCAATAACCCTAAGCTAAAGAGTATCAATCTTATGAATATAATCCCTCAAGGTAACACCTAGACAACCTTTCTCAATAAATTCTGTTTGTGGCTTATACCATTTGCCATTGGCCTGCCTGGATGCTTATCAAACAACTAGGTGACAGAATGACTATAGTGCATGATTTGGAGTTAGGTTGACCTGAGCTTGAGTCCTACATCGTATACAAACCGGCTATAGGATCCTGAGAAAGCCACTTATCTTTAATCTGGCTCAGTATTCTCAGCTGCAAAATGAGGTTAATAATAGCTCCTACCTCATGTGTTTGTTGTGAAGATATTTTAAAGCACTTTGTGAACCTCAAATATATTAATATTTATCAATCGGTAAAGTCTATAATTATCATTATTGTTGGTGTTATCAATATCATTACTATTATTATGTATACTCCCAAATCTCTCATAATCAGTTTCCTCATCTATAAAATGAGCTAGAGAAGGATATGGAAAATACTCCATTATCTTTGCCAAGAAAACCCTAAATGGGGTCACAAGGAGTTGTGCACAATTGAAAAATGACTCAATAACATGAAACCTTCATGCTATAGGATGTCCTATCATTCTATGCTATTCAGTACTTTCAGTTGTCTCTGACTGCAGGATCCCATTTGGGGTTTTTTTTCTTGGCAAAGATACTGAAATGGTTTGCCATTTCCTTCTTCAGCTCATTTTTCATATGAGGAAACTGAGGCAAGCAGGGTGAAGTGATTTACCCAGGGTCTCATAGCTAATAGGATCCTGAGGCTGGATTTGAAGTCAGGAAGATGAGTCTCCCTGACTCCAAGGCTAACACTCTATCTGCTACACCACCTAGCTGCTCATCATTCTGTGCCCTGTGTAAATTCTGAGACCTTAAAGGCAATCCCTCCCAGACTTCTCTTTTCCAAGCTGAATATTCCCATTCTCTGCAGGTACAATACTACACAGGAAGGAGAGGTGGAAGAGTCACACCATGATCATGGCAGTCTTTGCTCTTGGGCTCTCTCTCCCTGGCTTTGTCCAGCAATAACGACCTTCTTTCTCTGGGTGAGTGGTCTGTTTCTACTCTTCAGTCCTGGTTTTCCTTCCCTCTATTTCATCCCATTTCTTTCAGTTCTCCCTTTAAGACCATCATCTAGCTCCACTAAGCATCCCAAAGTCCTCTGGGCTTCCTTACCCAGTAATTGTGCAAGAGAGATGGTGATAGCCTGTCATCTATCTCTGGGACTCTGTCTGCTCAAATGGAGCAATATCTCCCAAAGTGCCTTTTTAAAGCACCATAGATTGGTGTCTTTTGGCTCCTGGGACTCCCTGTAGACCCCAGAAGTCTCAGTTCCTACTGCAGGGTCTGAATGTGGATGAATCAGGCTACCATGGGTCTCCGTGATAAAAGACATCCCTGCCTCCTCAATTTATGTATGCATTCTAGTTAAAATTATGTGAGTATTCTAGTCATGCCTCTGCATGCTTGTTTGGTCATACATTTTAAAAAGTAGGTTACCCTATGATGAGAATGTAAAGATGGGCTTTAGAGATGCTTGTTTTTGTAATGAGCCAGTATTGCTTGGAAAGTGATGGAATGTGTTAGAAATAACCAAAAGGGGATGGGGTCCAGTAAAGGGTATGTCTTCTGGAAAGGAGAAAGAAAAGGGGTCTGACATACAGCCTAGGTTCCTAGCTAAGTCTGCAAAGCATTTTACACCTGTTATCTCATTTGATCCACAGAACAACCCCATTATATAGGGTTTTCATTTGTTTGTTATTCAGTTATTTAAATTATGTCCAACTCTTCATGACCCCAGTTGGGATTTTGTTTTTTGGCAAAAGTACTGGAATAATTGCTCTTTCCTTCTTCAGCTCATTTTTATAGATGAGGAAACTGAGGCAAACAGAGTTAAGTGATTTGCCCAGGGCCACATTGCTAGTAACTCACTGAGGCCATATTTGAACTCAGGAAGATGAGTTTTCCTGACTCCAGGTCCTGAACTCTATCCACTGTACCATCTAGCTATCCCTAGGTAGGTAGGTGGTAGGTGCTATTATTATCCAAATTTTAAAGATGAACAAACTGAGGATGAATGATTTAGTGACTTGAGCAGGATCATACAGCTATTATAATCTCATTCTTTCTCTGTAGGATCATAGTTTAGTGTTGGAATAGAAAAGAGATTAACTAGTTCTGGCCCCTTACTTTACAGAGAAGGAAATGAGATAGGGATGGTGAGGGAAAACTCCCTGCATAAGAAATGAAACTTAATTATAAGTATGATAGATATAGGCTGGCCCAGAGTGTAGGCAAGAGAGTATAAGGAAGTAAAAGGACTTTGACTTTCCAGAGGAAAGTCGGGTTAAGAGTGAGATAACCACAGTAGGAATTTCATTCAGGCACGGATAGCCTAAGAAAGGATGATGTTAAAAAATGATGCCTGGCACAAATAAGGGGAACTCTCATATTTGGGTATTGAGGTTCAGATTACTTCAGGGAGAGCAATTTCTATCTAAATCTTAGCACAAAAAGACCTTATGTCCCCTAGGACCATCATAAAGAGCAAACTGGCTTGTTACAAGTGGCCAAGGAAGTAGAGAATGAGGGACAGAAGTTGAAAATGTTAATAACCAGATTCCTGCATTAAGCAGAATTGAACTGGATTCATTGACTAAGCTGGATACTTATTAAATGCTTGCCTGTATATTGTACAATGAACTGCCTCACATGACAGTGAGATTGCTTTTCCACTCTAAAAAAGTAAGGTAACATGCAATAAGATGATAGAACACTGTGAAAGAACTAAAAAACCTAAAGGAACAGTGATCATTGGTGAAGTACTTACTATGCACGAGGCCCTGTGCTAAGTGAAGGCATAAGGGTTAGAATCTTGAGATTCCAGACTAGAGCAAAAGGCTTTCGGAAATAAGTTTAAGAAATTCGACTTGATCTAATCCTTACTTCTTTTCCTGACCTCTTCAAGTCATTGTATATTCCCTTTGATTAAAAAGAAATAGCTTACCAGGCCTAGAGTTGGGAGGTTCTGGGTTCAAATATGGCCTCGGACACTTCCTAACTGTGTGACCCTGAGCAAATCACATAATACTGGTTTCCTAGCCTGTTTTTAATTAATACTAAGATAGAAGAAATTGATTTTTAAGAGAAAAGAAGAGAAAAGAAAAGGAAAGGAAAGGAAAGAAAAGGAGAGGAGAGGAGAGGAGAGGAGAGGAGAGGAAGAAGAAAGAAAGGA
>NC_058133.1:270513673-270527064 GCF_016433145.1 Gracilinanus agilis | reverse complement strand
TTTCTTTCTTTCTTTCTTTCTTTCTTTCTTTCTTTCTTTCTTTCTTTCTTTCTTTCTTTCTTTCTTTCTTTCTTTCTTTCTTTCTTTCTTTCTTTCTCTACATCTCTATCCTGGAATGACCCTATCCAAGGGATGAAAAGGGAATGGAACCTCTGAGACTTTGGCCCTGGGGATGCCATCTCCAATTTTTTTAAGTCTCCTCCCCATAATATTGAAACGGAAACTGAAGTTGAATAGGAAAGATCCGGGTTCAAATCCTGGCTTCCACACTATTTAGATGTGTGACTCCAGGCATGTCATTTACTTTCATTAATGCTCAATTTTCTAATCTTTGAAATGGGGATAACAATACTTATATCTATCTTACTGTGAAGATCAAAGGAAACAATATACATAAACTAATTTTCAAACCTTAAAAAACTGCTTCACTCTTCCTCTAACCCTGACTCCTTCTCCTATTTCTATGAGGAAGGGGAAAGGAGAAGAGACAAGACTATTTCTGGTCGTTTCTTTGGACCAAACTTTGGGGCTTATTATGAAAACTGCCCTTATAATAACTCCCATCTGATTCACCATAGTTCTAACAACTCATTCTTAAGTTCAAGAATATTTCTTTATTTGTCCTTTTTCTGGCTATTTAATCTAGCTCAATTTTCCAGTCTCCTTTTTTGTCTTATTAAAAAAAATTAACTTAAAAGTCAGTATGGCAAAGGATTGATAGAGTGTTAGATTTAGTGTCAAACTCTATAGATTTGAATTCTACACCTTGTAATTCTTTTGTTTTTAGGCAAAGGGAAGGGATAGAATACTTAAGATTCCATTGGTTTAAAGACTTCTCAGTAAAAAAAAACAACCAAAAAAAAAAAAAAAAACAACTCCCTTCACTGATGGAGATGAGCAACTCCTCTATAATTTGTAATCACAGAATCTTAGATAATCAGAGACATAGACCTGGAAAAGACTTTAGAGGCCATACCAGTCCAATGTCTACATTTTACAGTGAGGGAACTGAGGCAAGGAGAGGTCAAGTGACTTGCCCCAAAGTTGCACCCTTAGTTATATCCCCTGGTTAGCTAGGAATCAAACCTAGGTCTTCCTGGCATCAAGGCCAACTCTCTAACCACCAAGTCTCACTGCTTCTCAGATTGTTGTTGTTTAGCCATTTCAGTCATGTCTTATTCTTCATGAACGCATTTTGGGTTTTCTTGGTAGAAACATTGGAGTGATTTGCTATTTCCTTCTCCAACTCATTTTCCAGATGAAGAAACTGAGGCCAATAGGGTTAAGTAACTTGAGGAGGGTCACACAGCTAGTAAGGGTCAGAGGCCAGATTTGAACTCATAAAGATGAGAATTCCTGACTTTAAGCCCAGCACTCTACCCATTGCACCACCTAGCTGCCCATTCTCAGATACTTAACTGGCCAAATAGGCATGAGCAAACCACATAACTGATAAAAACTTCAGTTTTCCTATCTGTAAAATATGGATAATATTACCGCACAGGTCTGATATGAGGTATACATTTTGTAATCCAAAAAGTAAAAGTCATCATCATTATTTATCACAGGTGGGCCCAACAACAGATTGTGTGTTTGTTGTCCATAGCAGAGTTGCAGGAGGCTCATTACCATTTTAGCTGCAGGATGAAGATTTTTTCAGCTGAGGCAACTCAAAGATGATTTTGCCCTGTTCTTAATGAGAAAGTTTGCACAGTTTAATGTTATTGTTATGAACAATGGATCTCATGGTAGAGTAGAATGTGCAAGAGACTTGGCTCAAAGTGTAAATGACGCCCAAAGCATATGTAAATATTGATTTTAAATAAAACTGAATTCCTCATATGGGTTTGGTTGTTTGCCTCTTTTTTAAACTTGTAGGGCAGCCTGGTGTAGCAGAGAAAGTCTTAGACTTGGAATCAGAAAGATTTGTGTTCGAATTATGCCCCTGACACTAGCTATAAGACCACAGGTTCGTTGTTTAATGTCCCTAAGCTTCAGTTTCTCATCTGTAAAATCAGGACGGTAATACTTACACTACCTGCCTTATTGGGTATGAATAAAAGAAGTCTTTATTAAATGTTTCACTCTGTGCCAGGTACCATGCAAAATACTTAGACACCAATAGAAAAGGGGCAGTCCTTGCTTTCAAGGAGCTCACATTCTAATAGGAAGTTACAACATTAATGCAATATTTCAGCTTCAAATCAATCAGAAAGGACCAAAGATTCTTGTGGCTCAGTGGCAAAACAGATTGTAATATGTCTTCCTCGATATCATTTCCTTTAAGAGGGAGTGCTATGATTACTCCATTGCAAATAGTAATAATATGGAAAAAGGTTTTGAACAATGATACATGTAAAACCCAGTGGGATTGCTCATTGGCTATGGGGGGGATGAGAAAGGAGGCAAGGGAAAGAACATGAATCATGGAACCATGGAAAATATTCTTAATTAATTAATTGATTGATTGATTTTTTTAAAAGAGGGCATTGCTGACCTTGGGTTCAAATCTTACCTCTGGCATTCACTAGAAATATGAATTGCTGAATTACCTGACTAAACCACTTTTCCTGAAACTTTTGTCATCTATAAAACTGGGAATTGGACTAGATGGCCTCTGAGGCCCCTTCTAGCTCTCCGCAGCTAGTTAGTACAATGAATAGGTACTGGACTAAGAATCAGGTCTGGAATTCAAATTTCAATCTCAGACATGTACTAGTTGTGTGCCCTAGACCCTAGGCAAGCCATATAACTTCACTGTGCCTTAGTTTCTTCATCTTTTAAATGGAGATAATAACTGATAGTAATGGTTAATTGATTTAACTTTTGGACCTCAGTTTCCATTTCTAAAAAAAGGAATTTGATGGTCTCTAAGGCCACATCTCGATCTAAATTTCTGAGCCTTCCTTTTAGTTTAGAAACCTAAATGCTAGTGTTAGATAATACTAAGATCCAGGCTGGATGAATGATTTTCATAAAGGCAAGAGGTACTAGTGTCAGGATATAAACTTCACACAGGTCCCAGATGGTATTGTGGATAGAGTTCTGGAAATAGAGTCAGGAAGACCTAACTGCTTCAGTTACCTGCTTGAGCCTCAGTTTCTACATCTGTAAAATGGGAGAGTTGATAGCTTCTAGGGTCACTTTTGTGCAGCCAAGTAGCATGGTAGATAGAGCCCTAGCCCTGGAGTTAGGAAGACTTGAATTCAAATGTAGCCTCAGACACTTACTCTAGGTCTGTGCTAGATCGCTGTATGATCCTAGGCAAGCCACTTAATACTACTTATTTCAGTTTCCTCATTTGCAAAATTTTCTGGAGAAGGAAATGAGGAACCATTCCAGTATGTTTGCCAAGAAAATTCCTATTGGGGTCATGAAAAATCGGACATGACTGAAAAGACCAAACAATAAACAAGAAAGGTCTTTTCTAGATCTAAATCTGTGGTCCTATTTCCCCTGAGATTACGAGAACATAGAATAGTTAAACAGACTAAACTTCCTCTTGATTTAGAGAGCTTTAGATCTTGATAAGATTTTTAGGTCTTTGGTTGCTCTATGTCTTTCACAGAGCCCAGTCTGTTCCCAGTTCAGTTTCTATCTCCCTTGGTTCCTTGAATAATTATTATTCTCTCCTGGCAAGCCTGATCTGAGCAACCTTCCCCCTGCTATCTAAAATGTCAGAGAATCACAGATTCTAAGATCTGGAGGGACCTCAGAAGCTATCTACTTCTATTTTACCTGAATAAAAACAGCGACAGAAATGGGGAGGAATAAGGGTAGTACACAGAAGACACAATGTTAGACTTGGAGTCTGAGAATATGGGTTCAAATCCTAACCTTAACACTTATCTAGCTATGCAACAATGGACAAGTCATTTAAAACTCTCCAGGCCCCAATTTCTTCATTGGTATATGAAATTAGATTTGAATAAAAAACTTCCAAAGTCCCTTTCTGCTCTAAATTTGTGATCTTATGATGCTATATACTTGACTCCACTTGCTTCTCCTCCTCTGAATTGAGCCTCCAACTGAATCTTCCTCTACCCAAGAAGCTGGTACTTAGTGTCTGGCCCCAGTTTCTACTAAAATCAGAGTTTTTTCCTATGTACTTAATTGGCCTCAGTCTCTTCAATTGTCCCTCAGTGCTCTCTAATCCAGAGCCATGCATTTCTTTTTTTTTAATAATTCAATTATGTTATGTCTAAGTAGATTATATTATATTGTATGTAATATAATACAATATTTCACATATTATATATATAATGCTAGGCAATTTGTTGAGGATACAAAGTCAAATGAAAACTATCTACTTTCAGGGAGCTTATATCCTACTGGAAGTATAACAACTAAATAATACTACACACATATTATATCTATATATAATATGTCATACATATTATATAATATACATGCCACAAATATAAACCATAACATATCATAGATTATGTATGTGTTGTATGTCATAATATACACATGTCATGCAATATCACTGATAACATATCATATATGGTGATATTTTGTATGTTATATTATACATGCCATATAATATATGCTATCTAATATATGTCATAAAATATCATATATTGTGATATTATATATACTATATAATATACATGCCACATAATATACCATAACATACTATATCACATATTATATTAGCATATATACTATATTATATATGTCATATACATAATAACATAATACAGAATATATTATGATAGCATATAAAATATATTATATGTCATATAATATAATACATGTTTCATAGAATATCCATAGCATCATACATTAAGATATATTATGCACATCATAGTATAAATGTGTGCTTGTTATGAATACCTATATTAGCATGGACATATAGACATATTTATATTTGTAAGAAGACCACATAAAGTCCTATTATACCTCCCCCCACTCCAAACACATACTCTTCAATCTGGTGGCACTGATTTCCTTGATGTTCTTGGAACAAGATGCTCCCTCTCTTGACTCCAACTATTTTCCCTAGTTGCCCCTCATGCCTGGAATATTCTCCTTCCTCATCTCTGCTTCCTGGCTTCCCTTGATCCCAGAGAAAGTCCCGCCTTCTTCAGGAAGCTATTCTTCTCTTTAATTAGTGTCTTTTCTCTGAGACTGCCCTCAGTTTACCCATGTAAATATCTTATTTGAATGTTGTCTCTTCCATTAGACTATGAAGCCCTTTAGAGCAGGGACTTTGAGCTTCCCTTTTTTCTCACCATGAAGCAGAGTGCCTAGCACATAGTAGACATTTAATCAATATTTATAGACATTAGGCATACAAAACATGGAAAAAGGAAAAGAGCATTGGCTCTAGAATAAGAGGACTTGGGTACAAATCCCCACCACTACCACTGAGGCTACTTACTTTGTAAACTTAGGCAAGTCTCAGCCTCTCTGGGTCTACGTATCCTCATATTTAAAATGAAAGGTTGGACAAAAAAGGTTGGACTTCTGAGATCCCTTTCCAACTCTAGACATGATATGCTATGAAAAGGGTAACAGGCTCTGACCTCAAGGAATTTCTTTGAATAATTATTTTATGATGGGAAGGCTATCACACATCCAGGCACAAGAAAAGAAACAATAAATCCCAAATTTGTGAGCAGTCTGTGGGAATCTAGGCTTTATGTTTGCATCACTTACAGAGAAGGATCATGGATTTTCTTCTCTTTTTTTGAACTCTTTATCTTCTATCTTCCAATTAATACTAAATATTGGTTCCAGGTCAGAAGAGTGATAAGGGATAGACAATGGGACTGCCCTGAGGTCACACATTTTCCTGAGAATAAGGAGAGACATGTAAATGTCTTACTTTGTAGAGAGAAAGAATGGTCCTGAATAAGAGGTCCATGGGCTGTCATTGTGCTCTCTTACTGGAAACTGATGAAGTAACTTGAGTTAGAAGCAAATTTTGGCACTTTGCCTATTACATCCTTGGTATTCCAAGCTGGGGAGTTAGCAGTTTATTCCCTAAATGTTCTCAGTTGAATCTGAGATACTTATCTAATATGTTTGAGGTTGAATACCAATGAAATGTGTGTGAAAAACCAGGATTTGGAAACCATAGGACCTTCCCACTGTAGATGGAGAGCCCATAGTTAAACTGGAGTCTAAATTGACAAGCATTCAAGACTGATAGGCAGGGGATAAGGACACTTTTATGGTCTGACAAATATGAGACCTCACAAACAGGTTGCTATTGACATGTTCAATGAATGAGTGACTTTCCCTTTATCTAGGGCTCTAGAACATACTCTCAGCAAAGGAGAGACCCATTTGGGTGGTCTGTTGGTAAATCCCCCAGTGACATAAATCCCCCATAAAATCACCATCTCCCAATCCTGTTCTACTGTAGTAAGAGTTTTTGAAAGAAAAAAGAAAGCTGTTTTTTAAGCAAAAAAAGAGTCACCCATCAAATTCCAACTCATAATACTAGGAATGGTTCATGGAAAACTGGGAAGGACTGGTTATAGAAACAAAGAGGTTTCTAATCCCAGAAAGTAGAACCTAGAGGGATAGGTGGAAGTTGCAGAGAGGCCAATTTAGACTAGCTATCACTAAAAAGCTTCCTAATAATGAGAGTTGCCCAGAAGTGCCTAGAAACGATAGGTTCCTTTTACTTGAAATTCTTTGACAGGAGGCACTATGATTACCTGTGTGATATTATAAAGATACTTACTCACTTCACCACTCCAACCTCGGTTTTCTTATCTACAAAATGGTGATGATAACAGCACCTACTTCACAAGGTTGTCATGAGGAGCAAATACCATATCATTTATTAGCTAGCTTGTACATATTTAAATAGTTCTTAAGGGTTTAAAAATCACTTTATGTATGTTATCTCTTTTGAGCCTCACACCAATTCAATGAAGTGCTACAATTATATCCATTTTATAGATAGGAAAATTGGGGCTTACAGAGCTGAAGTGATTTGTCAGTGTCTGAGGCAGAATTTGAACTCAGGTTTTCTTGATGCTATGTCTAGTACTTTGTCAAATATGCTACCTAGATACCTAATTTGAATCGTATATTTGACAGCTTGGTAGAGACAAGTGTAGCTAGTACTGGACTTCAAATTAAGAGGCACTTGAATTCAAATCCTGCCTCAAACATTTAATAAATATGCAACAACAGGCAAGTCACAGTACCTTTGGAGCCTCAGTTTCACCATCTATAAAATGGGTATAATAATAGCAGCTACCTCACAGGTTACTATGAAGATCAGCTTATATAACATATAAAAGACTGTTTATTGTTAATTATTATTATACTGGGAATTGGTGCATATGTGTATTTGGACTGGGTAAGATGACCTCTGAGATCCCTTCTAATTCTTCAATACTTTGATGTTGTGATTCTGGCAGATTTAATTATGTTGAGATAGTACTAGTCATAACAGTGATTCAGAGTTAGTGTTGGCAGCAGTGGTATTCTTGATGGTGAAAATGATGTGATGTAGATTCTTATGAAGGTAAAGTGTTAGCAATGATGATACTAGCACTGGTGGGGGTGATGATAGGTCCACTGGTATCTCTGGATCTATTCTGAGGATCAGAGATAGTATTTTGACCCCAAAAGGAAGTTATCACAATATACTAGAAAGAAAACTGGCAGGGGCATCTCAGTGGATACAGCACCTGGAGACAAGAGGTCCTAGGTTCAAATCTGACTTCAGAGACTTCCTAGCTTTGTGACCCTGGGCAAGCAACTTAGCCCTGTTTGCCTAGTCCTTGCCCTTCTGTCTTAGAGTTGTTACTAGGACAGAAAACAAAGGTTTTTTAAAAAGGACATTGACTTTGGAGTAAGGGGGTGGAGAGTCAAATCCTGCCTCTCTTTTTGCCATTCTCTTAAATTTCCTGAGACTCAGTTTCCTCCACTATAAAATAATAGATTTGGACTAAATGACCCTCAAGGTTCCTCCAAACTCTGGTCCTGTGATACAGTCCCAAGCTCTTATTTTACCAAGAAGAAGCTGAAGATTTCAAAGAGATTAACTGGATTGCCCAAGGTCACAAGGGGAAGTAATTAGTGAAGCTAGGATTTGAATCTAAGACTTCTGACTCTAAATTGAATCTTCTTTTCTCTCTGACTTGCTTTTGCCTGAAAACAGACCTACATCTCTAGACCCAGCATGAGTCAGAGAACAAAATAAAAAATAACAGGCATCAAATTGCAAGCAAATAATCTATAAGACAGAACTCTAGGAAAAGAATCAGAAGCCACTTGTGTCTAGTTTTGTTCTATCACAGCTCAAATGTGAGCAAATTATTATCCTATGTATTTAATGGGAGGAGTTGACTGTTTAGAAGAATCCAAACCACTTTTGAAAAATTTCTGTTGTCTAGGAGTTGGCAGAAACACTCAGGTACAAGAGAAAGTCTCACCTCAGGGCCCAGATGATGAGTTGTTTTATTTTCTTATAATTTCTGCATATACAATAGACCAAGGAGCAAAATATGTTTTTAAAGTGGACACAATCTTATTGTTAAAGCATGTCTGGACTTTAATTTTCCTATCAGTAGACCTGGGGCAAACAATCTCCATTAAGATTTTCCACAACATAAGAGCAGAACACTTAGGGTGGATTGTAGGCAGAGCCATAATTAACAAGATGGAGCCCAGGGTAAACGTTGCAAATCCTTCCTAGCTCAAACAGCACAAAACATATCCTTGAATTTAAGACAAATTCAGTCTCGAGAAAGAGACAGAAGGTGGAGGAATGGAGGTAGCTGTGTAAAGAAAAAGGGGTTGAGGCATGGCTGGCAGGGAGGGGAAGAAAGGCATCTGGTAGTTTCCTATTTTAACTAATTATTCTTGGTAACTAGGTGCTAAATTCACCTGTTTCTTGATGCTTTGGGAGTATAAGTGCTGTCATTGCCCTCTGCCTTGCAACAAAGCCTTGGTAGTCATAGCTAGTCACAGTTCACAGAGTAGGGAACTTCAAAAGCCCTCCACTAGGGGCGTGCTTGTAAATGTTTAACAATCAACTCTCCTAAAACATGTATATAGGTATGTTTTTTATACATACACTTTTAAGTTTAATTTGCACTATTAATATTTTCTCCATCAGTTTCATGAGTCTAGACAACTCAAGACACTAAGGCAATTCCAGATTTATAATGATTTCCAAAATATAAATGCTCACAATGAAAATTTAACAATTGACTTATCTGGCAAGTGGATTCCACTAGATCCATTATATCCCAAACTCTGTCCCTTTGTCTGAACAAGACCCTTCACTACAAATATAGAGATTTAATTCAAATTAAAAAACATCAATTGGGCACATACTACATGCTGTCAAGGACACACACAAAAAGAATAAGACCTAAACTCTGGTCCTGGTACTTGCAGTGGAAATAGGAAGCCGATTTCATAATTCAGAAAGACAGGATGAGGGTATCCAAAACCTGGTCCTATTCCCCTTTCCTTACCCTCTCCCTTAGAGTAAAAATATTGTATGATCTGTTAGATCATCATTGTGGGCCAGATATTGAGAGAAGGTGATGGTGGCAGTATGAGATATGATCTATAAACCTGTGGAATGCATGTAGTAGCCAATTCTTAA
The DNA here is from genome assembly GCF_016433145.1 of Gracilinanus agilis. Classification (NCBI taxonomy): domain Eukaryota; kingdom Metazoa; phylum Chordata; class Mammalia; order Didelphimorphia; family Didelphidae; genus Gracilinanus; species Gracilinanus agilis. Next base: position 270,517,472 of record NC_058133.1, on the reverse strand, counting down.
TAACTACTTCTTGCTTTGCCTTGCCTTGTCTCTTTTACAGTGGCATACATGTCATCTTATCAAGAAAGAAGCTAGCCAAAGAATGAGGAACACCTATCTCTTGTCTTCCAACTTCTGACTGTGACATGGCATGCTGGGCAAGTTAGTCAGGCATATTCAGTCTCTGTCAAAGTTGGGAAAGGGGAAAAGTTATGTTACAAACTTTATATGCATCATTCAGAGTCTAGAGATCTGGTTGTAAGTTCTGTCTCTGCTATTTACTAACTGTTGACTTTAAGCAAGTGACTTCACTTCCCAGTGATTCAGTTTCCACATCTGAAAATGAGGGGGTTGGACTAGATGATCTCAAAGGTCCCTTCAAGCTATATATCTATGATTCTATGAATTTTACTTGAACATGTAAAGTAGGAAATACAAACTATATATGAGAAAATCAAGTTTTAAAGGCTTCGAGTATCTTGCCCAAGACCACACAGCTGGTAAATAATGGAACTGGCACATAAGCTCTACTCTCCTCACTCCCAGTCCAGTGATCTTTGCATGCTGGCATTTTTCAGTATCACCTTATGAAAGATTACCACATTCTAGGGTCTGGTCTTTAAGCCTGAACATCCAAATACATAATGGTTTTCTGCAATGAGAGCATGATTCAGCCTGAGAAAGTAGGGTTCTCACTATTCAAATTCACATGAGACTGACAAGATACCAAACTAAATTTATAGTGAATCTATGGAAACAAGCATGATAGAGGTGGTATGTTTCTCATCACTCCTTTGGATGGTCAGTCTTCTCCATCCCCATCATCTCTTCTACACACACATACACACACTTACAAACACCCGCACACACACACACAAACACACACAACCCTCCTCTCCCCAGTGCCAAACAATGATATCCCTACTTCCGAATTTCCTTTTCCTGGTCCCTAAGCAAACTATTAACTTTTGGCACCCATTTGTCACAATGTGTTTTCAAGGCAACAAGATTTAGTTTACCTGATGTATAGCAAGAGAGACGCCTCCCATTTCTGACTGACATGTAGGGAGGTACATCTCTAATAGGCAATTATCTCCCAGCTCAGAGGTTGGCCCTCCCCTGACTACCTGGAGATCAGCCATACTCACTTCAATACTCAAATGGATATGTGATCTCAGCTGTGTAGATGTCCCTTCCAACAATATAGATTTCAGCCCATCCATGTCAGCCCATCCTGTGAAACTTTGGTCCATATCTTCCACTCGTTCACCAAAGGGGATCCTCCCCACATGTTAGATGCCTTCTTCACTTTCTCTTGACATCATAAGGATGTCAGTGAAGCCCCACTGACTGTTCATCAATTATCCCTTGCTCTCAGCACCATGGCCAGCTCCTCTTCTTTTTAGCACATTTATTTCTTTGATGACATTTTTTACTCTACTTCTTCCTAATTTCTTGCTTGTAATGTGTTACAGCTTGCTCACAGAGCCAGACACGGAGCACTAGAAATGAGAAATTGCCCACCTAATCGATACAGAGCTTCAACCTTATTCAATTAGATCCAATCCATTTCAATAAACATTTGTTAAGCACTTGCTGTGTGTGAAGCAGCAGACTATCCAATGGGAATTTGACGATGAAAAATGGCCCACTTCCTGCCATCAGGGAACTTACAATCCAAGGATGTGACACAATGTGTATCCAGATATTATATGTATTCCAGTATGACCCATGATAATATATGATAATAGTACTAATGAGATCCAAAGTGCTACAGGAAATTTGATGAAGGAGTATCCATTCTTTCTCCTATGACTACAAAAATAAAACTCAGTTTTTTTCATTTAGATCAGTGATTCCCAAAGTGGGTGCTACCACCCCCTGGTGGGTGCTCCAGCGATCCAGAGGAGCAGTGATGGCCACACTTTTTTTGTTTTACATTCTATTCTGAGTTCAATAAATAGTTTCATAATTTCCAGGGGGTGCTAAGTAATATTTTTTCTGGAAAGGGGGTGGTAGGCCAAAAAAGTTTGGGAACCACTGATGTAGATGATGACATTTTAAGTTTTAAAGAGGGAAGGGGAAAATATTAAAAAAAATTAAAAACGGATGATTACAAAAGGAAATAGGACATCATAGGCTGCCTTCAGAGGATCATAGATCTAGGAGATCATCTTGTACCACCCCCTCATTTTATAAATGAGGAAACTAAGGCAAAGAGAAGGTAAGAGACTTATGTTACAGCTAGTAAATAGTAGAGATGACTTATATCTCCAAATTCAGTGCTTTTTCCATGGTACTAGTTCTGTCTTTCCAGGACAGCCCTACTTCAGCCTCTATAAATTGTCCTTATTTATTTCCAAACAGAAAAGAAATTAACTGAGATTTAAAGGATTTAAAGTAGGAAAAGAACTTAAGAGGTCATCTAGTCCAACTTCTTAATTATGTAGATAAGGAAACTGAGATCCATAGGCAGAAAGTGATTTGCTTGGGGTCACAAGCAAATTTATAGATTTGGCTTAATAACAATAATTCACATTAATTTACATGCAACAAGGCATCATTAACTTAATTATACAAATGAGGAAACTGAGCCCCAAACAGTTTAATAGACTTGTTCATAGGCATGTAGCTAATAAATATCAGAGACAGAATTTGAATCAGGTATGGCTCCAAGCCTAATTCAATATCCAGTATGGACAAAGTTGCCTCTTCCCCCTGGGGAAGGAGTCTTTTATACATTGGTTAGACTGAGGGAGCTAGTTCATCATCACTGACTTCTCTTCCTAATTTATAAAGGACTTACAAGAAGAAATGTATTTTAGGGCAGGAAAGAAAAGAAAAAAAATTGCTTTTTTATTAGACAGGTAACATGACATTTGCCTGTTAGGCTGACTGCTTACAATAGGTGGTGACGTGGTTGAACATGCTACTGGCTTGTGAGTTATCACACCTGACAAGTTGACCATGTTATTTGGTGACATTTTCTATGCCCTGAATTGATATAGGATATAATTAATTTCCCAGTAGTCATGGGTCACTGTAGGAAGGTGAAATAGAGAAGTTTAGTGGTCCTTCTTTGACTCCTCTACCAATACCCTGTCTGATTTCATTCTCTTTGCCTTCCTTTTCCTGTCCATCAAAGAGAATGGTTTAATGAAAGATTGATAATGTCACCACACTAGTGGAAAGATCAGAACCTCATTTGAATTTGGGTAAGGTACTTCAAGAGTTAGAGGCATTTTAAGATTTTAGAAATTAAATGAAACTTAGAGATTATCTATCCAACTTCCTTATTTTATAAAAAAAAAAAGAAAACTGAGGCAGAGAAAAGGAAAGAACTTGTCCATTTAATAGGTAATGAGAGATGGAGCTAATATTTTAACCCAAAAGGTAGATGTACCTCATTATCCCTTGGATTCCTCACTCATAAGACCAGAATCAGACAATAGAAAGCCTGTTGGAGTCCACCTTTTCTTTCAAAGATCAAATCAGTTTTCTCCATGAAGCCTTTCCTTGACCTCCTCACTCCAACCAGCTGAAAGTGATCTGTGTCCTGAAATTTCCATGAAACAATCTATTTGAACCTCTTCTTTGTTCTTATAAAATACTTAATTATATGTGTTATATTCTCAATTTAATTTTAATTTTAATATTCCTTGTGGAGGGGGTGGGAGGAGAGACAGAGAAAGAGAGAGACCCAGAGAGAGACAGAGAGACAAAGACAGAAAGGAGAGAGAGAGAGAGAGAGAGAGAGAGAGAGAGAGAGAGAGAGAGAGAGAGAGAGAGAGAGAGAGAGAGAAGGGGAAAAAGAAGAAAC
>NC_058133.1:270483107-270513354 GCF_016433145.1 Gracilinanus agilis | reverse complement strand
GAGAGAGAGAGAGAGAGAGAGAGAGAGAGAGAGAGAGAGAGAGAGAGAGAGAGAGAGAGAGAGAGAGAGAGAGAGAGAGAGAGAGAAGAGAGAAGAGGAAAAAGAAGAAACAGGCGAATTTAGTACCTAGTTACCAAGAATAATTAGTTAAAATAGGAAACTACCAGATGCTTCCCTGATTTTTATTGCATTCTGAGCCAGTGTTTGCTATAAAGACCCGGGCCATACAAAGAGAATAAGAAAAACCCTGGACCAATTAACAAAAGAACTGTGCTAAAAACGCTCTCTCTTTTTCCACCTGCCTCTCTCTCTCCCTCTCCCTCTCTTTCCTTGAAGATAAATTCTTATCTCTAATGTCTCACATAGTGCCTTACCCATAGTTGAGATTAATAACTTCTGATTAATTAATGAATAATAATGATTATCAATATAATTGATATTTTATAAAGTTCTTTAATGTTTAAAAAGAGATCTACATGAAATAAAGCACTGATCCTGGAGTCAGAGGGCCTGGATTTGAATCATTTATTCATATGACTTTGGATAAATTATAACCCCTCTGGGCCTGTTTCTTCATTTGTTGAAAGAGATAGATTAGATTGGGAATTCTTAACCTAGGGTCCATGGACCCCAAAATTTCAGGGGTTCTGGAATATGGAAAAATACATCTTTATTTTCATTCATTTCAACCTGAACTTAGTATTTCCTTCAATTATTTAAAAACATTATTGTGAGAAGGGATATGTAGGCTTCACCAGTCTGCCAAAGGGGACCTGACATATATAAAAAGGTTAAAGCCCCAAGGACAAAATGGCTTTTCAGGTCCTTGCCAACTTATCTACATCTCTGATTTTAGGATCCCTTTTATATAACAATTCTCTGACATGAGTGCTACAGGTATTATTGATCCATTTTTCAGAGGAGAAAATGGAGGCTCAAGGAATTTAAAGTTCCACAGCCAGTCAGTTTCAGAGATGGACTTGGAAATCTTATCCTTGCTCTGAGCCCAGTGCACTTTTCAATATACCACATCACCAATAGGTATATATTTGCTGAATTGAATTGAACCTTACCCATCAGCTCCTTGCCTCCTACAATAATTATGCCTAAGTCAGTCAGGAGTTTAGAGAGACTCAGGAAAGGAGATTAGCATGGCACTCATTCACTATAGTCAGTCATTGTTTCCTCAAGAGTTAAAAGCTTTCCGAGGTGGGGGTAGGAGACTCAGTGATGGGGAATCTATTCTTTCACAAAGGCTGGTCCAACTACTCTGTTCTATTGCTTGGCTTTGAGGAGGGGGTGGAGGCAGGATTGCCTTATTGGGGCATGGCTTACTTTATGAGGTTGATGGCAGGGAGGAATGATGTGACTTGAGAAAAATACATCATGCGTTCAATAATTGTGCAAGTGAAATAGTCCTTCACTTGGGAAGCTTCAACCTTCCATTCCCTGCCTAGCCATTGCTAGAAGACGCTGATCCTCAGGGTGCTGCTGAATCACTCTAACTAAATGTCTGGGCTCCTCCACACAAGCTTCGTGGCAAGCCCTGGAAGATGTTAATTAAATGGAAGGGTCAGTAATTTATTTGCATCTGGCTGAGACAGACCAGGAATTATGGCAGACACCCACATTAGTGCTCCCTTCCTCCCTTCTCCTGTCTCTATCCAAGCTGGGTCATTGAATTGCAGGCATTGGAAGGAGCCTCAGAGGTCTTTGCGTGGAACCCAAACCTAAGGGTCAATCCTCCCCTTCCCTCCTCCAGCCCCAAATAACCTGCCCACCACAACTCCTGTGGATAACTTATTAAAGCTGATCTGGAGGCCCTGCTAAGTTAAGCTGATAATTTGCATCAGAAACACACTTGAAGATAAAATGTGCCCAGGAATCATGCTGCTGCCAGACACAGAGAGAAGTGGAGAGGTGTTTTTCATCTCTAGGAACCCTGTAGTCCTCAGTGAATAGGAGAGAGGCAGTTTAGCTTCATACTTAGAATCCCTTTGTATCCTTCCAAACTTTCCCTGAGCAACAAGAATCTTCCCCACATCCTTCAGCTGTTAGTTCCCTCCAACCAAAAGATTCACCATGTATTTATATGCATGTTCTCTCTCCACTCTTCCCTCTTCCCACCCTCAAATGAACTACTAATAGGAATTATCTTTTGTCTTTGTATCCCCAGCACTTAACAGAGTCCCCAGTGAATAGGAGGTGCTTAAAAAATATTTGCTGATCGAACTTCTGTTTTCATTCTTTTTGCAGTTCCTTTGGCATTAAAGGATATCCTATAGTCTTTGTCAGAGTGTTCTCACTTCCCAAGCAACCAGGTTCACTCAACAAGGTGTATGGAGCACATATTGTGACTTAGCATTGTGGGGAGCATACAGAAAATTACCAGAGACAGTGAATTCAGTTCAGTTTGTTAAGCATGTATTGTTTGTGATAAGCACTGGAGTTTGGGATTATGGAGTATTTAAGGGAGGGGTACGAAACTGGACTACTCTCAGAAAGGAAATGTCCTCTGACAATATTTAATGCAACCTGGACTGAAAATTACAGAAGAGTTGCCTGGGATACTGAAATATTAAGTGACTTACCTAAGGTCATACAACCACTGTTAACCTATCAAGTAGCATCTTTTAAGTGCCTACTATGTGCAAGGCACTGTGATAATAGATAAAAAGTACAACAATCTCTGTCTTCAAGGACCTTAGCTTCTATAGGGGAGACATATATAAGCATATTCTTTATATGTTTGGAGCGAGAGAGAAAGAGACAGAGAGAGAGAGAAAGAGAGAAAGAGACAGAGAGATAGAGAGAGACAGAGACAGAGACACACACACACAGAGAGAGACAGAGAGACAGAGAGAAAAGAGAGACAGAGAACAGAGAGACAAAGACAGAGGGAGCAAAGAGCTAGAGATAGAGCAGAAACAGAGAGGAAGGGAAAGCAGGCAGAGATAGAGAACAGAGAGACAGAAGAGAAAGCAAAGAAAAAGAGAGGAAAAGAGAGAAGACAGATACAGATAGAGAGATGGGGCACAGGTGAGGTACTAGCAACCTCAGAGATCAGGATGTATGTACAAAGTGAATTTGAGGTGATTCATGAAAGGACACTAGAGATTCTGAGTATTAGAGGTGAGGAAGGAGTTACAGGCATGAGGAATAGCCGATCAAAGGTACACAGACAGAAATATAATATGAGAAGAACTGTAAGGTCAGTTTGACTGACTAAAGTGTGTGAAGGAGAGCAGTGCCTGAAAGTGCTGGAACAATAGACAGGAGTCATGTTATGGAGGGTTTTAAATGCCAGAGTTTCTATTTGATCCAAAGTCAATAGGAAGCTTCTGTAGTTTATTGAGAAAGAGAGTGACATAGTCAGACATTACATAATAGGAAAATAAGCTTGACAGCTCTGTAGACAATGAATTGGAATGGAGAGAGATCTGAGGCTAGGAGTCCAATAGTCCAGGCAGGATATCATGAGGGCTTGAACTGGGATTGTGGCTGGGTGAGTGGAGAAAAGGGAGCACATGTAAGAGATTTTGTAGAGGAAGACATAAGATTTGTCTAGTGATGTAATATGTGGAATGAGTGCTGTGAATGGATAACAGTAAAGTTGTGAACCTGAATGACTGGAAGGAGGGCCCTTTGATAGAAATGAGGAAGTTTAGAAGAAAGGTGGGACTTATAAGGGGAAAGATACTGAGTTCTATTTCAGATATGTTGAATTTGAGATGTCAGTGGGATATCCAATTAGAGCCATCCAAAATATATTAGATAATATGGGTCTTTGCCTCAGGAGAGAGAATATATGTAAGAGGCAGAACTTAAATGCAAGTATTCCTGACTCCCAGACTGGTTCTCTATCTACTGTACTAACCTCAATACAAGGACTAAAAATAAAAAGCAAAAGCAAAATCATCAAAAAAAAGTCCTACACTCAAGGGCTTACATTTTCCTGGAAGGATAAAACATGCAATATAGATAAATACATACAAAGTCTATACTCACAAAAACCCAGAATCTCAGAGCTGAAAGTTATGCTAGAGGGCATCTAGCCCAAACCATATCTCCAGCAGAATCCCCACTTGGACAAATGATTATACAGGCTTTGCTCAAAGAACTCCAATGAGGGGGAACCCACAGCTCTAGTGAGCAAGTTTTCCTGGCAGCCTGTCTAAATTTACCTCTTTTCAATTTCTATCCATTGCTTTCTATTCAACCCTCTGGGACCAATTCAAGTACTTGTCATCCCTCTTCCATTTGTTGTTCAGTCGTTCAGTTTTATCCAACTTTACTTGAGTCCATGGACTTTTGTCCTTGGGATTTTCTGGACAAAGATATTAGTGTTTGCCATTTCTTTCTCTAGTGAGTTCCCATTTTAAAGATGAGGAACTGAGGCAAATATAGGTTCAGTGACTTGCCCAGGGTCACATAATTAATAAGTACTTGAAGTCAGCACATCTTCCTGGCTCCAAGTTTAGTATTCTATTCACCACAACACCTGGTTATTACATCCAGTTCCATAAATATTGCCCTTTAAATACTTGATACTTCTTTTTTCCAGGTAAAACATTCCTAATAACCTCCAATTTCTCATATAAGACATGGACTCAAGGCCTTCTACCATTCTGGTTGCCTTCTTAAAGAAGTCTCTAAACTTTCTATCTTATTAGATTCAGGCTTTAGTTCCAGGCTGTCAAAATCTTTTTGGATGCTTGTTATTAACCAATCAAATAGCTAATAGCTATCCCTCCTAGCTCTATATCATTTGCAACTCTGATAAGTAGACTAACTATATCTTTATCTAAGCCCATGATAAGAATGCTAAGCAGCACAGGACCAAGCACAGATCTCTGAGGCACTTCATTAGAGACTTCTTTCCAAATTAGCATTGAACCAGTATTACTTCTTTTTGATTCCTGCCATGCAACCAGTTCTAACTCCATTTACCATCTGTCCCACTTGTCTACATCTTTACATAAAGTTAGACAAAGTAATTTCAGTAAAGAGAGAACACTAACAACTAAGAAAATCAAGAAAAATCCTTTTCCCCAGCAGTGTACAAACTAACTTATGAAAGAGGAGGAATGAGAGGATGTCCATCAACTGGGGAGTGGCTGAATAAATTGTTGTATATGTTGGTGATGGATTTCTATTGCACTATAAGAAATGATGAGCAGGATGATTTCAGATAAAGCTGGAAAGATCTACATGAACTGATGCAGAGTGAAATAAACAGAACCAGGAGAACATCATAAACAGTGACAGCAATATTTTGTGATAATCAACTGTGAAACTTAGCTACTCTCAGAAATACAACGATCCAGGACAATTCTGAAGGGCTCATGACAAAGAATACTATCCCCTTTCAGAGAAAAAAACTGTCAGAATGCAGATCAAAGTATACCATTTTTCCTTTTTTTTCTTTTTTATTTTATTCAATACTTCTGGAATGCAAAGTACTGTTGGCAAATTAGCTGACTGAAGGTTCTTCCTTTCTCTGCATCTGCTGAATTGAACCTAGTGCAGGTTCTGAGAAGGATCCCTGAATGAAGAGGAGGAAGGCAAACATGCTCCCTCAATAGGGTCTAGCAGTGGTTGCACTGTATAAATACATGGTGTGCCCCAGAAGTCTTAATGCAGTTTTAAGCTATGGTGCTTTGTATATTATGTTCGTTATGAACAATATACCAAAAAAATAGGGATCTAAGATGAGGTAATGATGAAATAGGCAATACTTTGAAGTAATTTATTTCACTTATAAAATTTGCAAAAAAGGATATTTTATTTCCCCAATTACATGTAGTAACAGTTTTCAGTATACATTTTCAAAAATTATAAGATTCAAATTGCCACCATCCTTCCCTCCCTTTCTCCCCATCTCTTGGACATAGTAAGCAATTTGATCCAGATTACACAGGTACAAAGCATACGATTTTTCACTTTAATTTATTTGTGTTTTTATTTTGGGGTTTTGGTTTTATATGAATATTCTCTCACAACAATGGCCAATCTGGAAATATGTTTTACATGATTATATATGTATCAAATTGCTTACCATCTCCAAGAAGGGGAAGGGAAGAGAAGGAGGAAGATGATTTAGATCTTATAATTTCAGAAACATATGTTGAAAATTGTTATTATATATAATTGGGAAAATTAAAATGAATTAATATCTATATATGATGTAGCCAAGTTCATGGACAGCCCAAGGGTAGTCTCTAACTTTAAACAATGGGTTGTGTTCCAAAACATGGTTTGTTTTGAACTCAGGAACTATTTTCCCATAGAAACAAGGTTACAGATAGTAGTTAGGTTTCCATGCTGCTTAACTGATAATGTAGCTTACTAACACATAAATTGAATCCCTGGGAACCATAAGACTTTAGGAGCTTGGCTCCACCTTGTGTTTTCACAGATGCTCAGGGCCCAAAATGAGATGGGGGCAGAGTTCAGGGTCTACTTATATGCAAACAACTGAAATATTTTGAATCTAAATACTGAACAAATACAAAGGAAGGCCCACACTCCTTAAAGGAGACCTGTAATGCATCTCTCTCATACTCAGATGGACTGGGTTTGTATTCTGGCTCTGCTTCTTGTGCTTAAGCAAGTTAATTTACTTGTCAAGACCTCAGTTTCCTCCTCTGTAAAATGAAAGGGTTGGACTCTAAGATCCCTTTCAGCTCTAAATTCTATGACTATGTCCCCAACAAGAGAGAATGTGCTCAGGGGCCTTTGACATTCAACTTCAATGCAATTTGTTTGTTTCTTCTGAGTTGAAAATGCCAAGAAATGTCACCCGCCCTCCCTGGCCTCCCGCTCCCTCTCAACACATGACTTTGATGAGCCAGCAGACCAGTCCCACTAATGAGCAGCCTGACTCTCCCAAGAACTGACATCTGGGAAGGGAAATTCAGGCCAGTAGGGAGGTGTAAGGGGTTAGTATTTCGAACAAGCAAAGCATTAGCAAAAGGGGAGGGCAATGGGGTGAAGACGACAGCTCTTGATCCCTCTAGACTCTGTCCTTCTTGCTTATGACTCTAATACTAAGATCTTTTTCATCCACTGCCAAATCAATATGCTAGGGGAAAACTTATTTGAGAAAGTCACAGAGGGGCTTAGGTCTACTAGTGTTTGTCAGTCAATTAATTTTTTTTTTTGTGCCAGCTTCCATGAGTTAGCTAGTGGCACAGTGGATAGAGTTGTGGACCTAGAATCAAGAAGACCTGAGTTCAAAACTAGCCTCAGAGGCAAACTAGCTATGTGACTCTGGGCAAGATAGTTCTTCTCTGTTTGACTCAATTTCCTCAGCTATAAAATAGGATATTATTAGCACTATCTTGTAGGGTTTATGTGAGGCTCAAGTGAGATTAATATTTTTAAGAAATGCTTATCAAAGTACCTGACACATAGTAGACACTATATAAATGCCTATTCCTGGGGAAGCTAGTGACTCAATGGATTGAGAGCCAGGCCTACATATGAAAGTCCTGGGTTCCAATCTGGCCTCAGACATTTCCTAGCTGGGTGATTCTGGGCCAATCAACCCCAAATGCTTAGCCCTTTTCATTTGTCTGTCTCAAAACCAATACACAAGATTGATTCTATGACAGAAGGTAAGGGCTTAAAAAATACCTATTCACTTCCCTTTCTATTCTTTATATGCTATATCCCTGATCTAAGCACTGCAACTACAACGAAAGGCAAAGGACAATTTCTGCTCTCAAGTAGCTCAGAGTTTGAATAGCTTACACTTCTAGGTAAACCTTACATAGATTGTTTTATTACTGAGAACTTGATATAGTAGTTAGTACAAGTTTTATTATCCCTGGGACTTCCAGGTCACACAAGAAACAAGATGGAAGACCAAACATTTTCTCTAATCTTCACATCTTCCCAAACCTCTCCAAAACAGAAATTATACACTAAAGAGAAAGCAAGTGCATCTGTCTCCATGATCTAGGACACTCAGAATAAAAAAAAGAAGATTAAGAAAAAAGCATTATCTAATACCTACCCTGCTGTATATTTGGAATTGGGAAGATGCCATTTAAAAGTATGTTATATATTTTCTATGGACACGTGGGGACTTTGAAACTACATTTTCCATGATTCCTCATGGCAAACAGGAAGTATGATGATGTAAGAGAGGGGATAAGTCTCCTGGGTGAGGAGGAAGTGGCCCTCTTAGCTAGCAGGCACGGGAAGATACGAAAGGTAAAAATGGCTGGGGCAGTGTGAATTCTTACAGGCGCGTGGTCTAATGATTTTACCCCTATCCGCATGGCTTTAATTAAAGTACTAATTTCTATTATTATATCAGTCTTTATCATTTTAATCGTAACACTGCTCACTTGACACTCTTTTTCCAAATCCCATGCTCCTGGCAATGAGGCTGCACTAGGTGGCTTAAGGACCCAACAAACTGGTTTGCAACAAAAGCTACTCTTATACTCCAGTGCCTCTTCCTTCTTCCTAGTGCCATAGAGACCTTGGCAATTAGAACCATGGCAAACAATTCTGTTAGCATCAGTACTGCAAACCTCTGAATTTCTGATGCCACATCAGAGAAATGAGGAACAGAAAAACACTGTGTGTAGAAGGTTTGTGTAGCACTCTACCAAGCATAAGGAAAGAACTCAATATTTACCATGGGCCAGTTTTGTTAACCCAAAGCCTAGGCTGTTGACTTATGTTTTGCCCAATTTGGGAGAAGGCAGTGGTCCTTTGTAGTATAGCTCCAAAGAAAACCATCATTAGAAGGGAAGGGTCAGAAAATGAACAATAAAGGAAAATAAAGTAGAATGAAAAAGAATAAAATTACTAAAGATCTCAGGAAAAATAAAATTCAAAGACATTGAACATAAGTAGATAAATCAACAGGGAAAATAGTAACAGAAGAAATATGGCCTTTATATCTAGAAAGCAAGTTTAAGGCCCTATGAATAAATTTTATAAAATAAAGAAAATGATCCAACACACAATGTGTCAAAGGACCTTGTGGAATGTGAGAATATGGAATCACAACATACTATTCTTAAACAGTTTTAAAAAATGAGAATTATAAAAGTATATATGGCTTACCCAGCAAAAATGACTGGCAGAATAGAACCACTGGACCCTGGAAAGACAAGTATCATCAAAGAAAGACCAATAGATTGCAAATATAAATATATAGATGTGAAGGACAATCTAGAAGAGAAGCAAAAAAAAGTTGTCTCCATGATCTAGAAAAGAAAGGACAAATTTTTTGTTATGTAAGCAAAACATATAGATCTTGAAGACAGAATGCATAGAAACAACTTAAAGATCACAGGTCTCCAAGAAGAACATGACAGGGCAAAACAAATACAAAAACCTTAACATTGAATCACAGGAAATAATGGAAGAATACTATCCAGAACTTCTGCCTATAGGAAATGAAATGTCAGTCAAAAGAATTAATAAATTACCTTCAGAAAGAAAAAAGAAAAACAAAAACAAAAACCAAGACTACAAACTCCAAAACACATTCTGGTTAGATATAACAATTCAATTTAGATACAACAAGTTCTACAATCAGGAGTTAGATCTTCAAATACAAAGTAAAGGAAATTTGAGTAACACAAGACTAATCTGTATTCACCAGAAAAGTCAGGATGGAAAGGAATAAGGTACTCTTAAGAGATCAGGACATAGCCCAGGATGACCTACTCTATCAATCTGAGCTTCTTATAAATGAAAAAAGATGGACATTCAAGTTATATTATCTTTTTTTTTTTACATAAGAAGAAACTGGGGAGGCAACATACTGAAGTAGAAAGAAGGCTGGATATGAAATCAATATAACTGAATTCTAACTCTATGACTTAATCCCTCTGTGGCCTAGGACCAATCACTTAATCTTTCTGAGTTTCTGAGTCTTGGTTTCTTTTTTTCTTCCTTCTCCTCCTCTTCCTTCTCTTCCTTCTTCTCCTCTTTTTTTCTTCTTCCGTTCTTCCTCTTTCTCCTCTTTCTTATTCTCAACCTTCTTCTTGTTCTTCTTTCCTTTCATCTTAGAATCAATACTATGCATTGTTTCCAAGGCAGAAAAGTGGCAAGGGCTAGGCAATGGGATTTAAATGCCTTTATCAGAATCACACTGCTAGGACATGTCTGAGGTTGGATTTGAACCCAGGACATCCGTATCCAGGTCTGGCACTCTATCCTCTGGGTGACATAGCTGAACCCCCTTGCTTTCTTATTTTGTAGGAATGGGGAGATTGGATTAAATTATTACTAAGGTCCCTTTTATACTATTCTACAAGAAATGAGCCAAAAGAAGTGAAATGACTAATTGGCATGACTAGGATCTGAATCTATGTCTACTGACTCAAAGTAGAACTTTTCATCACAGTAACATATGATTTGTGCTCTACTTAAGCTATACTATGTGTCAAATAAGCTTATGGAGCAGTTCTATATAGGCATGGACAGCTAGATGAGGCAGTAGAGGAAGTGCTAGATCTGGATTCAGGAAGATTCCTCTTCCTGAGTTCAAATCTAGCCTTAGATATTTAATATGCATGGCCCTGGGAAAGTCATTTAACCCTGTTTGCCTCAGTTTCCTCATCTGTAAAATGAGCCAGAAAAGTTAAAAAACAAACCACTCCAGCATCTTGGCCAAAAAAATCCCAAAACAATTCATGAAGGGTCGGACATGATTGAAAAATGACTAAACAATGATGACCACAGCCTGTATGTGTAATACAAGTTGTTTAGAAGTGTTTCTCCTCACTGTTGTGTAAGTGGAAATATTATATCCTTTAGACTTCATCTCCCAGAATTCTTACCTTGCCCCAAACTTCCCTTTTCCTTTCAGTTTACATGGGTCTTTTATGTGATTGTATATAAGTTTTGGGTAATGCCCTCTTGCTCTCTTTTCCATGTGAGTGGCAGGCACTCCCTGTGTTCTCTAGCTCTCTAGTTAAATATTAGTAAATCTTTATAAATATTATACTTTGGAGATACCGAATATTAATTTTTAAATCTACACTGTCCCATATTTTTCTCCAATTGTTTCATGTAAATCTTTCCCACTCAAATAGCCTATAAGCTCTCCAAAGGGAGGAACCATCTGCTTTTTATCCTCTAGAAGTTAACTCTTAGTAATAAATATGCAAGTGACTCTTTCTGAGCCACCCCAGCTGCACCTCAACTTCTCTGTTATAGCATTGAAGGCCATCCCATCTGTAGAAGCAGAGGCTGTTCTCTGATAAATTTGATAGAATATTAAACACTGAGGACTTTTGATGATATCTTCTCTGACAAAGATAGGCTCTTCATTGTATGCCCACTGAAAAGCTCATTGAAAGGATTGGGAAAAATCTTTTAACCATGGCCTGAGCCAATATCACCACTGAATGGAAAGGATGGCTCAGACTACATAAGTAGGTAATATCCAATTTGTGCTGATTTGTAAAACGGAGCCTTCATCACACACTCGGCCCTTTTAACCTCTGTTAACCTCTGCCCTTTTTTCCTATTTTGGAGATCAAGACAGATAGTGAGCAAACCCAAATCAGGACCAGGCCTTGGAGAGGGAAGATTTCCTTGTGCTGTCACCTAAATGGAGAGTGGCATCCTGAAAAAGGAGTTCTGGGGCCCTAAACTCCTGACCTCAGCCTTGAAATGGCAGTATCATCATCCCTCCGGCCAAGACATGGCAGCTGTGGAAAGCAAAACCACACGGTCAGGTGGTAGAATCTCAACCTTCTGGCAGAAAGAGAGATTTCCTTGGAAATGGTGTCATCTTAAAGAGAAGAAAATACAAGAATTCAGGTTTTTAAGGAGATAGAAAGGGTGTTTTCTTTTTTTTATTATTGGTAGCCTCTTAATGAGAAAAGGATCCTTGAATTCAGGGGCTAAGTAAAAAAAGAAGGAATTTCTGAGCAGCATCAGCCTCTTAGAGGGAAAAGAAAATTAAGAAAATGGCCCCCGAAAATGGAGGAGCAAGTAGAGACTAAAGCCTTCATAAGGGAAAGCAAAAGAAATGCACCTTGTCTTCTGCTGTTACCCATATTATTTGAACATTGCAGGTCTATTATCTCTATAGAAACGTCAAAAAAAATTTTGTCCTCTTCCAGGGGAGTCTAGCCCCTCACAGGATAGTACCATAAGACTAAAACCTTTTATGTGTTCCTAACAGTAAGAGTAGGATTCACTGGAATATCAAGGAGATATCTCTATCAACATCAAATGTCTTTCCTTTCTCAAAGATCTCTAAACCACATGGTAGTGTGATGAATCTAGATCATCAGATGACCCTGGGAAAAATAGGACTCACCAGAGAGATAAAAGGGTTATATTGCTTGTTTATAGACTATCGTGAATCTTTTATATATTCTCTATATTTTCTATAGGGTGGAGAAAAGACTGTTCTGTGTCTGGTATATACATGTTGCCTTGAGTACTTTATATGAGATCTAAAGCTTTCTTTATTCACTTATGTGGTGATATAGACTTGAACTAAATTGAAACTGTATTGTGAGATTTCATAGAGACAATTCTCAGAGGAGGAGGACAAAATGAGTGACAGAGAATAATTTATAGGGATTGCCCTCAAGATTGAACCCTATTCACGTAATACCAGAATATGGGGCACTGAGCCACAGATTGCAGAAGTTTTTCTCTGTGGCTCCCCTACTCTCATGAGGGGAATTTGTGATTTAATCATGTTGACCCCAAGTTAGTCCACCAAGTTTGGTGACATTAGCCTTTCTAATGTATCTCTGTTCAAGATAATAAATAGGATCTGATTTTTTTTTCTTTTTTTCCCTTCTCTGTCTCTACCTTGTGCATAGTCAGAGACAATTTGCCTAATATGGTTAGAGAGGCAAGTCCATAAGTCCAAATGTATCTCTTCTGACAGTCTGGCTATCACTTGAAATTTCTTCATTTAAGATACATTGATAGAATCCTAGAAGGATTCTTAGACAGATTCTAAGGAGAAAGTAGAGAATGGAGTGCAGTTACAGTGCTAACCTTAGAATTAGGAGATGCCTGTGTTCAAACTCTGTTTCTGATATTTAATAACACTGGCAAGTCATTAGCAAGTCATACAAATACCGCCTTTACTTGGTGTTTGTGAGAACCAAATGAGATAATGATTAAGTACTTTGTCAACCTTAAAACACTACATAAATGGCAGCTCTTATGACTGTCTAGTCCAGCTTCATTTTATAGATAAGGAAACTGAGACCAAAAGAGAAAATTATTTGATCAAGATGCTTTTGGCAGAATTGGTATTGAAACTCAGGTTCCTTTTACCTGACTAACGTGCTTTCCAAAGATTCTGATTGTTAATTGTAATGAGACAAAAAAGTAAAGGGGTGAGTACAAAGCACAGGGTATTTCCCAGGAAGAACAGACTTTGAAGATTAGAGAAGGGAATGTTCACCCAGGGATCAGCATAAGGACACTATGCACCTGAAAGATGAGAAGTGAGAGAATGAAGAAGACATCACCTTCACATTTTTGTCAAAAGCCTTTTTCCATCATTTTCAGGATGAAGATGTAAGCCATTTTCTCTTCCCTTACAAATTCCACCTGTATGACCTTGAATAGATCATTTCTTTTTTCAGGACTTCATTTCCTTCTTTGTGAAAATGTATGGATGAGATGGTTTATAAGGTCCTTTCAGCTTTAAAATTCATGACCTCCAAAATCCCAGAGCCTTTCTCTTCACTGTAGATTATATGAGTCTACCCTGTGTATTATCAGTGGGTATTGGATGTTGTAGTCAGCACCAGCACCATGGATAAGGCACCTTTTCTTGCCTCTGCTTCTTGGGATAGAGCAAAATCAGTTTAATATGGATAGGGAACAAAACATCTGTGTCTTCCCATATTACCTTCCCATTTGAGTATAAGCTTCCTGAGGAAAGAAATTGTTTCCCCTTCTGGTTTTATATCCCCAGAATCTAGCATAATCCTGACATATAGTAGGTGATTAATATATATAAATACTTGATTCAAGGATTCGATTACTTGCAAATAACTCATGCAGTCCTCTTACAACTTCACAGATTGCCTGTGGTATTGCTGTTAGTTTACAGTCAGTCAGGTTTATCAATGGGCATTCTTCTCAGAGAACAGAAATTCAATGAATGACCTTGGGTTTTCATGTGTTGAGATATCTCCTTGTTTACTAAATTTACTATGCATTGTGAACTGGAGCATTGACTGGGGAGGTCTATTTTCGAATCTCTTCCCTTGACCCAAAAAAGTCCTTGTCATCATCTGCTGTGACCAGCCCATAAGGAAAGAAAGCCAGATGAGTGGGGTTTGAGGTGATGATGATGAGGGAAAAGGAGAGCAAAGGGGAAAGTTTAAACCAAAGCATCTGGAACTGATAAACAGAGCCCATCAGGCAAGAGAGAAAAAGGGACCTTAGTCCTGCCAGGTGCTGGCCCAATACAGCTTCTTCATCAGGGAACAGCAGCCAGGTGGTTAGTGCCACTTGGCTGGACTGCCAGCTGTTGTCTGAGTATGGCCAGCCCTCAACATGGTTATCAGCCCAGTCTAATCAAGAATGAGATGATGTATTTTGGGAGCAGAGGGTAAGTTCTTGCCTCAGACAGCCCTCAGACAAGTGACCATTTTCAGGTAAATAAATCATCACTATAGCCTTATCATCCTGTTTTCAGCTACCAATTGTAATGATTCACTTTGTGATCTAGAAGAGACCTAGTAAACTCTAGGGGCCTTAACTACATAATCCTTGAAATGGGAAGAATGGACCCAATTCCTGGTTCCTCTCCCCAGGAAAGTAGCTAGAGAACTAACAATTGATAGGCAAACATTTAAATGTGCACAAAGGGGCTAAACTTATAATAGCAATATGTTTTTCTCTAAATCATTCTCTATAACTCTGTCAAATACAAGCAACTGCATCTTACTTAATTTCTCTTACAACAAGCAACAAAATTTGAGAGTAGGTTCTGATGTTCTTATTTGGCATAAAGGGCAATGAGGAGTTGGAGATTGTCATTCCTCTTAGTTCTTTCATTAGTACACAAACGTGGGGTATTAAAGGACAGAATGATCATGAATCCCCCCCATACCCTTGAAGGAGTAAATGAACAGCAGATGTAGGGGTGGGGGAGGAATACAGTGTGAAAATGAAGGGAAGAGAGGATATCTTAATCCTGAAAAGAATGAGCAAGGCACAAAAAAAGGGCTGCAGAAAGGCTCCATATTTCCCAGCAGACTTTATTTGGGGTTTGGAGACAACATAAACAATTGGTTCATAGGGTAGGCAAAATTAATCAATAAAAAAGATATCTCTATATCTCTATCTCTCTATCTCCTTTGTTTTGTGTTGAGGCATAAAAAAAGATAATAAGATAGAATAGGATGGAATAGGTTTGTATAATAGCATAGTCTAGAACACATATTTGCATACCTACTGTGTGCAAAATATTCTGAGTTCTGATGGAAATATATAGTTTAGATAACTGAGTCCCTTTAAGAATATGCATTTGGGGGAGCAGCTGGGTAGCTCAGTGGATTGAGAACCAGGTCTAGAGAAGGGAGGTCTTAGGTTCAAATCTGGACTCAGGCACTTCCCAGCTGTGTGACCCTGGGCAAGTAAGTCACTTGACCCCCATTGCCTACCCTTACCACTCTTCTGCCTTGGAGTCAATAAACAGTATTGACTCTAAGATGGAAGGTAAGGGTTTAAAAAAATTTTTTAAAAGAATATGCATTTTTCTACAGGATATAATATGAAGAAGACAGATAGGCATAATAGACATTATGGTAGAATACGGAATTACAGAGTGAGAAAATAAGACTGTATATAACATTTGAGAGATAAAGTTGCTATATAAGTCAAGGGGCTCATGGAAGATTCCTCAGAGTTACCTGCTTTGAGAAAATGGAGTTTCTGCCCTTAAAATCTGCTATCATCCCTAAGTTGAAGCAATGGCAGGGGCAAAGACAAGATGGCAAAGTAGAGAACACACTCAACTGATGTCTCCCAACATTTTCTTCCTAAACACTTTAAGATAACACACCTTAAATTGAAATCTAGAGTGCCAGAGCCAACAAAAGGTCCAAATGAGATATTTTTCCTGCCAAAAACAACATAGGAGATCAGAAAGAGAGATCTGTGACAGGGGGAAAGAGGCTTAGCCTAGAGCACTCATGGATAAGACATCAATAATGGGACCATGTGATAGAGACAGAAGCAGCAGCAGCTTTGGGAGCTCTCCCACAAGAGAAGTAAGAGGACCTGACAATGGTCAGAAAGAGATTACAGAGACCTCTGGTACTAGTACTGGACATAGGACCAGACACTGTTTGGCAGCTCCATTGCTTATACCCACTTCTAGGGTATAGTTCAAGGGTGGAATCAAGAGGAAGTAGAAGTTCTGAGGGGCGCTGTCACTTCTAGTTCCAAGGTGTCAGGGATATGAAGAATAGTGTTGTTTCTGGTCCTAGAAAGGAGGTCCCTTCCTAAGTAAGGACAAGGTTATTGACCAAGAGAGCAGCTACCATATTTTTTCCCAGATCACACTTCCTTGGAAGCACTAAAAACTTCCAAACCCCCAGAACTAGCTCTGAACCCCTTAACTATTGAGAAAGATCCCCTCCTTTCATGCTGGGGATAGAGATGAACATTACCATAAAGTAACAAATCAAGAAATAGGATGGAAAAATAAGCAAACACTAAAAAAAAAAAAACCTGACCACAAGACAAACTTACAAGAAGACAATAGCTACAAGAAAAGCCTCAATGAAAGATGTGAACTGGACCTAATTACAATAAAAATTCCTAGAAGAGCTAAAAACTGGTTTTCAAAATCAACTAAGAGTGGCATATAAGAAATTATGTAAAGAAATGAAAGCAAAGGAAGAAAATTATGAAAAGACACTTAAGATAAAAGCACTAAAGAAAACACCTTGAAAAACAGAATTGACAAAATAGAAAAAATGGTACAAAAATTCACTGGTGAAAATAACTCTTTTAAAAGCAGAACTAGGGGATAACATTTGGAGCAAATTTTTCTGACAGAAGTCTCATTTCTCAAATATATAGGGAACTAAGTTAAATGTATAAACATAAGAGTCATTCCCCAGTTGATAAATGGTCAAAGGATATGAACAAATAGTTTTCAGAAGAAGAAATCAAGGTTATCAGTAGTCACATTTTTAAAAAATTTCTATCTTTATGCTTAGGGAAATGCAAATTAGCACAATTTTAAGAAATTACCTCATACATATCAGATTGGCTAACATAATAGAAAAGAAAAATGGCAAATGGAGGGGATGTGGAAAAATGGGTCACAAATGCAGCATTAGTCGAGTTGTGAATTAGTTTAACCATTTTGGAGAACAATTTTGAATTAATGCACAAAGGCTGTAAATTGATACCATTACTAAGTCTGTATCCCAAAGAGATTTTTTGTTACTGAAAAGGATCTATTTGCACAAAAATATTCATAGCTGCTCCTTTTGGGTGGCAAAGATTGAGAAATTAAAGAGATGGTCGTCAATTGGGGAATGGCTGAATGAATTGTACTATATGATGGTGATTGAATACTATTGTCTGTAAGAAATGATGAATAAGTCTGTTTTAGAAGAATCTGAGAAGACTTATATTAAGAACTCAAGCAAAATAAAGTGAGCAGAACCAGGAGAATACTGTGCAAATTAATGACGATACTGTAAGGATGATCAACTATGAAAAACTTGGCTACTCTAAACGAAGCAATGATCTAACAAAACTCCAAAGGATCCGTGATGAAAAATGTTATCCACCTCTGGAGAGAGAACTGATGAACTCTAAATGCAGTTTGAAGCATGCTTTTTAAATTTTATTTTTATTGGGGTTTTTTGCTTGTGTTTTCTTTTGCAACATGTCTAATATGGAAATATGTTTTGCATGACCTCATGTATATAATCAAAACCAAATTGCTTACTTTCTCAAGAAGGGAGTGTAGAAAAAAGGAGGGAAAGAATTTGGAACTCAAATTTTTTAAAAATGATTATTAAAATACTTTGTACAGCTAATAGAGAAATACCTAGTAAAATAAATAAAAATTTTAAAATATATTATTGGAGTGACTATAACAATAAATAACTCACATTACCCTGACCTAGTATATGAAACACATCAGCTAGGTGGTACAGTATATAGAGGACAAGGTCTAGAGTCAGGAAAACCTGAGTTCAAATATGACCTTAGACATTTACTATCTGACCCTGGGCAAATCATTTAATCTGTTTTCCTCAGTTTAATCATCTGTAAAATGGGAGAAATAGTAACACCTGCCTCCCAGGGTTGTTATGAAACTCAAATGAGATAATAATTGTAAAATGCTTAGCACAGTGCCTGGCAAATAGAAAATGCTATATAAATGTTGTTATAATAATAATTATTATTGTTATTATATAAAACTGGAAAGGTTTGATGGGTCCAGACTAAAAAACAGACAGAAAAGTTTGGATTTGATT
Source organism: Gracilinanus agilis (assembly GCF_016433145.1). Lineage (NCBI taxonomy): Eukaryota > Metazoa > Chordata > Mammalia > Didelphimorphia > Didelphidae > Gracilinanus > Gracilinanus agilis. The sequence goes on along the minus strand of NC_058133.1, from coordinate 270,494,872 downwards.
CTGTACTCAGTGGGGAACCACAGAAAATGTCTAAACTACTGAACTGAATATGATGAGTCAGAATCTATCAGGTGGAGAGAAGAAGAGGAAAAAAGAAAAAAAAAGAATACAAAATGATAATGAGAGAGGAGGATGGAACAAAAAAGAAGAAGTAGGACAAAGCAGAGGGAATATAAAGAGGAAAAGGAAGAGCAAGGACCTTACAAGAAGGGTTAAGGGTCTATCCAAAACTCAACTCTATCTGGAGGACCTTTGAATACTCAAGTCAGCAGAGTGGGGAGTTAAGGAATGAATACTCCAGCATGCAGAAAGACAATATTAGGAATGCAGAGCGAAAAGCCTTGGGTAATGGAGCCTGGTGTTTGCAATAAAAATTTAAATGTGCCATCCTGATAGCAAGGGATGCTTTTATCTGATCAACTTGTCAGCCCATGCAAAGTTTGAATTCCAAGCTGGAAAAGCCAAACTGAATTCATATTTACTTCACTTGACTCTGTAGGGTTTCTTGTTTCCAGTGATTCTGTGTTTTTTTTTTCCTTTTCTTTTTCTTGGAGGGGTTTGGGCAAGGGAAGATGTTATGTTTTCATCTAATAGCCAATGGGGGGCCTCAATACAGTAGGGCCTTGATGCTAGGGAGAATCTGAGAAATGGACATGAGGAAATAGAGCCTCCCCAGTCTCCAGAGGGATAGTGCAATGTAGGCTTAAGCCCATCCTATACGTGACTGTCTTCTCTGTTGTGATGTGGTCATTGGGGAGAAATATGGGAGAAGAAACTGAGAAATTCTAACAAATCACATAGACTAGGTGTACAATTTTGCAGTAAGGATTTTGGGATACCTTGTATTTAGCACTCAAAGGGTCCTAAGGGTCTCAGCAAACCTTTTGAGCAGGTAGTATAAATACTATTGACCCTGTTTCTCAAATTAGGAGACAGAAACTACAGAAAGTTAAATGACTTGCCCAGAGCTAGTAATTAGAACCTGAACCTAGATCTGACCTTCCAGAAGATGAATGCCAAGCTACTTTCCATAATAGCTCACCTTTCTATGAAAATTGACAGTTAACAATGTGTTTTCTTTATCCAGTTTCATTTAATCCCACAGACAAGCCTGTGAAGCAACAGTACAGATGTCATTATTCTCATTTAACTGATAAAGAAACTGAGGCCCAGGGATGATGGATTGACTTTCCTAAATTCTTATAAATTATATGTCAAAGACAGGATTTGAATGTGGGACCCTGGCAGTATAGCAAAGTGAAATGAGTCAGCTTTGGAGTCTGGGGTACCCAAGTAAGATGTGAACAAGTCCTTTCTCTCTAGGCCACAGATTCCTGGACCAGATAATAATAATTATAATAATTCAGACACTTAGGGTCTTTCTAGTTCCAAACCTATGATCTTATGATCCTCAGAGAGGAAAAGGGGAAAGTATGGAAGTGAGTGAGATCTTTCCATTTCTTCAATGCTGTTTCTGTTTTCTAGGATAGAGAGATAGACAGTTTTCCAGCTGGGAACATTCCCTCACCTAAAGTTAACTAAATCAGGAAAAAAAAGGAAAAAATAGAATAACACCTCAGATTGTGCATCAAATAAGGCCGCTGCAAGCCTGGGTAAGAGAAGTTGAGAAGGGCTCTTGCTAAAGTTAAAGGAAAGAGAATTCCAATGAATGTGACTCTCCTAATTTATTAAAAAGCTTAAGCTAATTTTGAAAATGGGAGGATTTTAAGAATCTTGGATCTGAGGCTGAAAAGGATTTCCGAGGCTTTGTATTCCAGCTCCTTCATTTTACAGATTAGGAAACTGAGGCCAAGAGAACCAGGGATCTCCTATATCTCTTTAAGAATCTGTCTCCCCCCTCAATCCACAGGCCCTAGAAACAGTGGTTCGTGACTCTATTTGTGTGTGTGTGTGTGTGTGTGTGTGTGTGTGTGTGTGTGTGTGTTTAAATGAGAAGGGAAACGGATCAACCCATAAACCCAGCAGGATCTATAGGTTCAGGCTGTAGAATTGCTCAGGCTGCCTCTACCCCGACTGCCCACACCCCCAGCTTCCCCTTCACCCCCACTGAGTTGAATGAATAAGCCGCATGTCAAGAAACAAATTTGATTTTCTAAATTCTTTCCGTTTTAATAATCAGAGGTGTTATTAGGAACACAAGATTAAATATGCCATGCATGGTCTATTACCAAATGCATAATAACTGGGCAGGGTAATAATAACAACAAGGCCTTGTAATAATAGTGTCCTTCCTTTCCTGGGAAGGTCTTCAGGCCATAATAGCCGTCAGCCTCATACTGTTCTTAAGATCTCTCACAGACGTTTGTGCTGGAGGGAGGGGCCAGGAACCAATTCATCCAGGGTCTGGGAGGTCAAAGGATGTAAGGCTGAGCCCAACAAGGAGGAAATAGGGACAGGAGAGCACTGAGAATGTCTGATCTGAGTCTGAGGAGGAGCCGGGGCTAGAATTAGAGGTTTTGTTGTTGGTCAGTTGTTTCTGTCATGTGTGACCCCTTTGGGGGGCTTTTCTTGGCAAATATCATGGAGTGATTTCCTTCTCCAGCTCATTTTACAAATGAGGAAACTGAAGCAAACAAACTTTGCCTCCAGGATCAGGTATCTAGTAAACATGTGGGACCATATTTGATTTCAGGTCTTCCTCACTCTGGGCTGGTGCTCTATCCACTGAGCCACCTAGCTGCCCCAGAACAGGAAGTATAAAAGACAGATATTGCCATTGCTCAGTTGGGGTCCGAAGAGAAAGCTCCTAGATGGATGAAGGAGAGAAGCTCCCAGTATGAGGAGTCAAAGGCAACTATCCATGTGATGAAGATAACTTCCAAATTAAGAGGGACGTTTCTTTCTGACCTGGGAGATATAATCCCTGACGACAGGGAGCTCTCAGACGAAAGTGGGGGGCAGTAGGGAGAGACATAGCTACTACCCTCAGGGAAGATTCAAACTATGCCCAAGAAGAAGCCATTCTAGGGGTAGCTAAGAGACTCAGTGGTTAGAGAACCAGACCTGGAGATGGGAGGTCCTGGATTCAAATCCAACCTCAGATACTTCCTAGCTGTGTGACCCTAGGTAAATCATTTAACCCCAATTGCCTAGCTCGTATTGCTCTTCTGCCTTGGAAAAGATGCTTCTATCAATTCTAAGAGAGAAGGTAAGGGTTTTAAAAAGAAGAAGAAATCAATCTGATGAAAACATTCTAAGCCTGCTGAAAACCCTCATTCTGATGGGAAGATGCAGTTTCTGACCAAAGGAGAATTCTTTTTCTGATATGAGCTCTACATGCCATTGTACAAATATGTACCTGCAATATTTGTGGATTATCCACAGTGAATATATAATGCTAAGCCTAGTTTTACCCACTATCTAGCCCGTTTATGCTCAGGGAAGGGAAGCCAATTTTAATTTTTAGCCTGAGAAAGACATAATGAGGGAGGTAAATCATAGAATGCATTCCCAAGCCAAATTGAAATGGTTTTTGGATTATCTGCTATTTTGAATTATCCACACCACTGCTCCCTTCTGTTAGCCCAAATCTTTGATAGAGGCATGCAGTTTATTTATTCATGTACAGAGAATATTGGAATACAGGAGGGAAAATGGGAGTGGTCTTTTGGTAACAATCTTAATTATGGTAGGTGGATTCATGTGGAAAGGATTTTAGGGAAACTCCAAGAACTAAAAAAGGCCCTTAGAGATCATTTAGTTTATCCTCTCATTTTATAGATAAAGAAACTAAGTCCTGTGTGAAAAGAAATTGTCACACAGATAATAAGTAGCAATGCTAGGATTAGAACTTTTGAGCAGACTAAGTAGATTCAGTAGCCAAGTGGCACAGGGGATAAGAGTTCCATGTCTGGAGTCAGGAAGACTCATCTTTTTGAATTCAAATCCAGCCTCAGACTAGCTTTGTAACCCTGGGCAAGTCACTTATCTCTGTTTACCTCAGTTCCCTCATCTAAAAAATGATCTGAAGGAGGAAATGGAAAACTATTACATTATCTTTGCAAAAAAACCTTATATGGGGCCATGAAGAATTGGACACAACTGAAACAATTGAACAAGGTCATAAATTCATAGATTATAGGTTCATAGAATTAGAGTTGGAAGAAATCATAAAGTCTATATATTTCATTCCCTTGATTTGAAAGGTGAGGAAACTAAGTGATAGACCTAAATTTATATAGATTATAAAAAGAAAAAAACATGATTTGAATCCCTCTGAACCCAAATCCATTTTTTTTCCATTACAAACTCCTCTCACTCTCCCATATTATATTGGTTATAATTTAAAGGACAAACAAGATGGCAGGCTGAAAAATAAACTGTATCTTAAACACAAGAATCCTTGTACAAAGACTCAGAATATGAAGGCAGAGAGGTACAAGAATGGGGAAAGAAGGCATTTTTACTGGGATGGGCCAAATGGACTACCTAGGGACATGTAGAGTCTGGAGAATTTCTTAAAATAATGTCACTGTTAGTGAAATCACAAGTGACTAGTTATACCCAGGGCCAGGGGAGTCACTCCTGAGGAAGAACCCTGTGTTTGACTCTCCTAGCAGGGGGACCAATCATTCAACAGTAACTTTTATTAATGTCTGTTTTGTTATAGAGATGCAGAGAGAAATAAAGAATTTAGATAACACATAGCCCTACCCTTAGTACCAATTTTCTCTTCTGAAAAATGAGGGGCTGTACTAGATGGCTCCTGAACTCTCTTTCATCTCTAATTCTCTGGTATCCTGATGCTATAATACCTCTTGGAACCTACACTCTAGGAGGGGAATAATACAACATAGATAAGTAAGATAAATCATGACAAGTACATTAATAAAGAAAATCAACTCAAAGTATTATATTAATATCACATCAAGGGTCAGGGAAGGAGAAGATCCATATGAACATGAGAAACAGGGAAGAAGAAAGAAATTAGAAGGGAGTATGGGAAGGAGGAAGAGAATTTGGAACTCAAAACTTCAAAAATTATGAATGTTAAAAAGTCATTTTTACATGTAATTGGAGAAAAAAATAAAATATCACTTAATGGCAGTTGAGTTGGGCTCGAAAAATGGAATTCACTGAGTGAAAAAGCAGGAGAGAAGATATTTCAGATATGGAGAATAGTGTGAACAAAGAGTTAGAGGAGACATTTGTCTAGGTTGGCTGGAGTACATGTTGAGGAAGAATATGAAGTAAGATTGGAAGTAGGGTTAGGGTTAGTGGAGTGCCAGATTACGGATGAGAGACTCCAGGCAAAAGAATGCAAGGTTTTCTCAGTAGTGTAGTGTTAGTGTTGTAGGGAGCCACAGAAGAAGTCTGAACATAATAATGTAACTAAATCTGCAAAGGTATAAAGGATGAATTGAAGGAAGAGAAAACAAAGTGAGAAAATATATTCCACCATGTAACAATGAGGATTTGCATTGGAGTGGTGCTTGTGGGAACTGAGAAGAGAACATAGATTTGAAAGTTGCAAGTGGAATCAACAGGACTTTGAAAACTGATTGGACATGAGAGAGATAAGGAAGATGAAAAAGTCAAGATGAGGGCCTGGGTTATACCACTGATAAATATTGTGAAGTCAGAAGGAGGAAAAGGTTTAGGAAGAATAGTTTTGTTTGGGGTATAATCAAATTGCCCCTTGGAATATCTCGACCTAAATGTCCTCTAGATAGTTGGAGATTTGGGGTTCAGAGCTAAGAAGAGAGGACAAAGATGGGATACAAATGTCGAAATAATCTACAGAGGAGGAGACAGTTGTGACTGTGGCATCAAAATTGTCAAAGAAGGGAGCATAGACAGAGAAGGCAATAGAGTCAAGTATAGAAGCTGCCCATTTCAGAAAAATTAGCAAATGAATAGAAGATTAAAGAGTTGCAAAAGAAATAAAAGGAAGGTAGAAGGAAGAGGACCAGGAGAGTTAAATGTCTCTACTCAATGAGGGAGATGATCACTAGGGTCAAAGGAAGCAAAGGAAGAAAAGAAGATGACTTTTTATTTAAGGCCATTGAATTTGGCAATTAGAAAATCATTTGTTCCCCTTTGAAAGACTAGTTTCTGTAGAAGATGGATTATAAGGGGTTAAGGTAAGGAAATATTCTCTTCCTACTTTTCTAGTTTCTACACTTTATCCCCTTTTATATACTCAGATCCAGTGACAGTAGCTTCCTTGGTGTTTCATACACGATTCTCCACCTCCTGAATCTAAACACTTTCACTGGCTGTCCTGTAGTCCTAGAATTCTCTCCCTCATGATCTCTTCCACCTGGCTTCTCTAGCTTCATTCAGGTCTCGGCTAAAATCTCACATTCTACAACCTTCTAAGATTATCTCCAATTATTTGTGTTTGTGTGTGTGTGTGTATACATACACATATATTATACAAATACAGATGGAATATATATGTTTATAATATAATTTATACATAAGATGTGTCTATATAAATATACACATTCATCTTTTTTTGTACATAGTTGTTTGTATATTGTTTCTGCCATTAGATGGTGAACTCTTTGAGGGCAGAAATTGCTTTGGCCTTTTTTTTCGTAGCCCTAGCACTCAACACAGTCTGCCATATAGTTCCTGCTTGAAAAATGCTTCTTGACTTGGAGACCAAAAGTACAGGCAACTTTTTTAAGAAGTTTAATGATGAAAGAGAGGGGAAACGGGGAAGCAGCTTAAGTAGAAGGCACAAAAGGAGAACAAGTTCCCGATTGATTTGGTTACTCAGTCCCACTGGCATAGAGCAATTTGTTCCTTCTGTTTCAAATGTCTTCCCTTTGAGAACAGCCACACCCAAATTCACCAATGATGGGAGAGGTCAATTTGTTGTTCAGTTATTTGAGTCCTGGCTGACTCTTCATGACCCCATTTGGGCAAAGATATTGAAATGGTTTGTCATTTTCTTCTCTGAATCACTTTACAGATGAGGAAACTGAGGCAAAGAAGGTTAAGTGACTTGCCCAGAGTCGAACAGCTAGTATCTGAGGCCAGATTTGAACTCAGGAAGATGAGTCTACCCACAGAACCACCTAATTGCCCTTGGAAAATGGCAATAAGACCAAATTGCATGTATGGGGACAAGTGACTAAGCAAGTGAATTTGACAGGTTATTGGGAAGACATTTGTGAATGGGATTGGGTATAATGGATGGGTGTGGGAAGTTGCTGGGGAGAGATGACTTTGAATAGGCTCTGTGTGAGGGATATTTGAGACTGGTACTTGGAGTGGACTGTGCACCTGAATGAGAAGAGCCGGTATGATAAGAGCTAAGAATATGCATATGAGATTTTGAGGGAGGGGAGGAAGCAAAAGGAAGAATAGGGAGCAGTCTGAGGCTTTGAAGATAAAGACAATTTCAAAGCAAAGTGTTCTTTTCTGAATGGCCCCCTCCAAACTCTCTTGCATGGCCTGTGGGGCTGGAACAGAGAAGTCTGGGTGGGAGGGATGGAAAGACCATGGGAGCAGTGAGCTGGGAGGTTCTGGGCTGGGTTTTCAGCATCCCCAACCTGACTGGAGCCATAGCCCATAGCACAGGAATGGATCACAAGCATGGAGATTAATGTGTTTGAAGATGAAAACAGGGCTGCAAAATGGTGTTTGTTCTCACTGAAGCTGAGCAAACAAGGAATGACCCCTCTCTCTCTCACACACGCAAGTACAAAGCCTCATTGACAGGAGTCTTCATTCACATAAACACACCCTCACAATTCCATTCACACTACAACTTATCTTCAGTGTACACACATAGCTCCCCTTTCACACACCTTCACTGCATGCCCACACACTCCTTCTCTCACATACTTCTTCATCCACATACATCCTTTTTGAGACACACTATTCTGAAGGAATAGGTTTATGTTCTGCCATCACTAGCTCTGGGACCTTGGTCAAGACCAGGGGTCAGCAACCCTTTTGGCCATGAGAGCCATAAACGCCACTTTTTTTTTTAAATGTAATTTCATGAGAGCCGTACAGTGCTCACAGTGCTGCTCCTGTAACAGTGCCTGGAAAAAAAAATGGACTTTATGGTTCCTGCAGAAAGAGCCATATTTGGCCCTCAAAAGAGCTAGATATGGCTCGAGAGCCATACATTGCCGACCCCTTGTCAAGACCTTGAATTGAGGTCTTGTGGGCTAACCTCTCTGAATCTGTTTTATCACTAGAAGAGGGAGAAAAAAAATGTCTGCTTACTTCACTGAGAAATTGTGAGGTTCAAGTCAGCTTCTAAACCAAAGAATCAGCCAATCAATCTACTTTTAGACTAAGTTATCAAAGCTCAAATTGCACTAAGATGTTTGGGACACTATATTTATTTTATGATAACCCTTTGATGTAGGTAGTAGAAGTCAACTACTTGTTTTTATTTTAAATTTTGGTACATTTGTGCCTTTGGAACAGGAACATATGTTCAAGTTGGCCTGTGATGCATAATGATTTTGGTCAAATCTCTTTTTTTTATTGAAAATTTCTAATTAATTAATTAATTTAGGATATTTTTCCATGGTTACATGATTCATGTTCCTTCCCTCCTCTCCTCCTCTCCTCTCCCACCATAGCCAATGAATAATTCTACTGGGTTTTACATATGTCATTGATCAAGTTGGTCAAATCCTTTAACCATTCAATGCTCAAGACAACTAAGACTATATTTTGGGGAAGAAGTGGATGAACACAGAAAATTCCTCATTGAGAGCTCTCTAGGCCAGCAAAATCATAGACTAAATGAAAGAAAAGAATATGAAATGATAACTCAGAATTGCTTATTTCTCTAACCAATAGTGATTGAGAGCATTTTTTCATATGTCTATTTATGGCTATGATTTTTTTAATACGAAAACTATCTGTTCCTATCTTTTGTCCATTTATCAGTTGGGGAATGGGTCTTAGTCTTCTAAATATGACAATGTTTTCTATGTATTTGAGTCATCTTGCTTTGTGAAATTGAAACCAGGCAGAGCAGCAGATGAGCCCAAACATTCAGTCCAGTGCTTAGCCATGTGGCGCAGGTAGCAGGTACCATATACATATTAGCTATGATCATTATTTTAAAAAAAAATTTTATAGGCAGAATGCAGTGGCACATGCTTGTAGTCCCTGTTACTGAAGAAACTGAGGCTCACAGATAAATAAAAGTCAGGAATTCTGAGATATAGTAGGACAAAAGATGGCTGGGTGTCCAAACACCATATTGGCAGCACCAATATGGCAAGCAAAGCAGGTCAAAACTTCTGGGGACATCAGCAGTTGGCTTGGACACATGAGTGACTCCTAAGCTTCCAGACCTCATGTGTTCCTCTTCCCCAAGCTTTCAATAGGTTTGCAAAGAGAGCAGCCCTGTATTAGCTTTGATGGGTCAAAGTAAACTACCCCCTTTCTCTTCTCTCTTTCAAAAATGGCCTTCACAATATGAGAGCTCAAAGCTGCAGTCCAGGGTCATGTCTGCCCCAGAAGGGTCTTTTTAGGATGAACAGATGAGAATGACATGGTAGTGATTAGGTGAGGAGCTTCCTGACAGAAGTCAGGGTCACCAACTCTGGGACCCTCCCATCAGCTACCAAAAGGGTGGGGAGAATCCTTTTGCCCCTGCTTTCTGGAAGAGGTTGAGATCACACCCTGACTCCATGGAAAAGGTTAGTGTGATTTATGGGAATCAAAGCTTCCTTTCAAGGAGGAGTCAAATGTGTCCAGGGCACCTGAAGTCATTCACCTGCAGAGTTGGCTCTTCAAAAGGCAGATTTAAATTCCCTTCTATCCTCTCATTAATTCACACTTTCCCAACCTAGAGCACCCTGGAGGGGCCATTTCCTTTTACCTTAAGCAGAGACAGGCTTCTTGCTTGATTTACTGGCTTGGGAGGTGGTGGCACCTTCCTGGTTGCTAAGGTATCTTTTAAATGGAAATAAGGACGGCAAGATATCACAAATATCATGCCAGCCATCTACTAAATGTTGCCTCTTCTGTCTGGAATAACGTGGTGGAAGAGCAGACAGATTAGGAAAACTGTGCAGCCAGGGGGCCAGGGTGAGGGTGGGGAATAGTGCCTGGGAGGGGCAGAGATGCAGGGGGAGAAAGGCTGATTCTGAACTTCAAACCACCTTAGCTTGGACTTATCTTATCCTCTGGAATTTCTTTCTCCCCTTTCTCTTCTTTCCCTTTACCCTTTTTCCTCCCCTTTCCTCCATTAACTCCTCCTCTTTCTCCTTATTTTCCCCCTTTCCCCAGTTTCTTCCTTATTCCTTCTTCATTCTCTGTGCTTTCTTCCTCTTTACCCTTCTCTCTCTTCTCTTTTTGCCTTCCTTTCCATCTTTCTCTTCCCTTTTCCTTTCTCCATTCCCCTCTTCCCAATTCCCCCTTCTTTTCCTCCCTTTTATCCATTTCTCTTTCATCCTTTCCTTCTCCTGCCTTTCTCCCAGTACATCTCTGCTCATCTCCCTTTCCCACTTTCTCATCTTTTCTTTTCACTTTTAAACAAGAAGCCAAGCTTGGTCCTCTCTGTAATAAACCATCAGCCTCACTGGCGCAGCTTTCCTCTATGACTGCTCTCTTCTCACCACAATATTTTTCTTGACTTATTGCTGTAAGCTAGTCCCCTGTGAATACACAGGGAAGCTACATCAACAAGAGACCTGAAGATTCACTTCTTTCCCAGAAAATGTTATTATCTCAGTAGCCCATGGGGGGAAAAAAACAACCGTGTGAGCAGCAACATGGCACTATGGTAAAGACTGGACTTGGAACTCAGTAGATCTGGGTTTGAATCTCACCTTTTCCATTAACAGTGCAAATATGGGTAATTTTCTCCTTTGAACATCAGTTCCCTCATCTGGAAAATGGTGAAAACAATGTCCATATAATAGTCCTCAACCAATTGAATATCAGTCAAGAAAGTAATTGTTAATCTATTAAGTGTGCAAGAGACTGGGTACTGGGGAATGCAATGGTTTATAAAAAAAGAAAACCCTTGCCTTCAGGGAGCTGATTATCCAGCAGAAGGATATAGGCAAAATAATATATAAATAAGTGAGGAAGAATGAGGCAAGGGCAGAAAAAACGGGCCAGAAAAAGTGATTAAAAACAATTTGAGAAGGGGAAAAAATAACACTTTTAACTGGTAGTCGGCTACATTCTGATCTACAACTAGCCCTTGGAAAGCAAAGTACAAGAACTCCATCCTTCCTCCAACTCTGACCCCAGGGGAGGGCTCACTAAGTTAATTAAAGACATAATTTCTTTTAGTGGACTTCACTGAGCGATTTCAAGGAAAACAGTGCTTAAACCTTTTAAGGTTTAAAGAAATGTGTTTTATCATTATTGTCATTATATTATTAGGATAGCTCAGTTTGAAGCAACAAAGGGCTTAATTTGACCAAGTAATTTATTACTTACCAGTTGCTAGTGGAAAGAAAGTGATTTATTATTTTTTAGATAGAGGTGAAGAGGAAAAAGGGAGAAGGGAGACTCTGACCTCAAGGAGCTTCCCTTACGGAAGCACATCTGTGCCCTAAGGATCTCTTGGATCTTTGTGGGTTATAGCCCCAACTCTCAGAGAGCTACCAGCCTAATTGGGAACATACAACCTCTGCATTTGGGGAGGTCCCAGTCTGATGTCCAAAGTGTCCCAGCCACCAGAGAGCCTCTTCCACTTTTTGGAAGAGATTCTTTCTTTCTCTCTCTTTCTCTCTTCCTTCCTTCCTTCCTTCCTTCCTTCCTTCCTTCCTTTCTCTCTCTTCCTTTTTTCTTTTTTT
>NC_058133.1:270437846-270458253 GCF_016433145.1 Gracilinanus agilis | reverse complement strand
TTTTTGTAAATCTCGAAGAAATAAATTTCTCATTGGGAAATTGATATATATATGTACATATATATAAATTATATTATATCTATCTATCTATATCTATATATAGATACATCTATATATAGATAGAGACAGAGACAGAGAGAGAGAGAGAGAGAGAGAGAGAGAGAGAGAGAGAGAGAGAGAGAGAGAGAAAGAGAGAGAGAGATAGAGAGACTGTTTAAATTCTAAGGCAGAAGATCAGTAAGGGCTAGGTAACTGAGTTTAACTGACTGGCATCACAAAGCTAGGAAGTTCCTGAACCCACAGTCTTGAATTCAGGTCCTCCCTACTCCAGGCCTAGCACTCTACCCACTGTGCTACCTAGCTGCCCCAAGGAGAGATATTTTTGATAAAAGGGTCCTCCTCACATAAAAGAATAGACATACCTCTTTGTCCCTCCTGGTAAGGCCAGTGTTACCACCTACTACTTTCATCAGCCACAGGAAGAGGGACATCATTCAGCAGCACATGACCTGGGTATCACTAAGAAGTGATTAATTTCCTGTGTTATTCTCTGCTCTTTCCCAAAAAGTTCTAGCTGGGGGAATTGCTGAAGATCAAAATAATTAGCAAGTGCAAAGAGACTACAGAGTGACTGAAACCCTTTTCTTTTGAAAATATTCCCCTACTCCTCCTATCCCCAGGAATCAAGCACCAGCCTCTCATTAATTTTAAACGTGTTTGATTAGTTTGGGAGTTTTGTTGCTGTTATTTATTTTACACTAGAAAAGTACCAAAGGAGTGTTTGCAGGCAGGAGGGGATTGAACCAAAGGAATCTTTGAAGGCAGGATGGGTTAAAACCCAAGGAATGTTTGAAGACAAATGTGAGGCTGGATCACTAGAAATTTTTGTAGACAAAATACCCTTGGGATTCAAGGAGCATTTGCAAGCTTGAGAAGTCATTGACTGAGGGAAAAGGGCAAAGGAGAATCAGGGATTTGGGTTAGAATGATTATTCAGAGTCAGCATGATATAATGGACAGTCCCAGCTCTACCATTAACTCATTGTATTGCTCTGGGCAGGTCTCTTCTCCCTTGGTCTCAATTTCTTTCTTGATAAAATGATTGAAGTGGACTAGATGATATCCAAGGTCCCTTTGAGCCCTAATGGTCTATGATTCAATAATCTCCCTTCTCTGAAATGAGGAACATTAAGTAGACAATCTCTAAAGTCCCTTACAGCTATAACATTCTAATATCTTTGATTCTTTCTCTCTTCTCAGATACATTCATAGGATGATAGATTTAAAGGTGAAAGAGACCTGAAAAGTCATCTAGTCCAACCCCTTCATTTTATAAATAATGAAACAGGCACAGAAAGGTGAGGCAAGTTGCCCAAGTTTACATGGCTAATAAGCAGAAGAACTGAGATTCAAACCCAGATCTTCTGATTCCATATTCAGCTCACTTTCCATTTCCATTGCTTCTCTCAAGAAAGCACATTATGCTAGGAAGTGGTAGTAGTAGTAGTAAGAGGACATCTAGCAGCTCTTGATAAAATCTAGTCACTTATTCCCAATGAATTATATCCTTGGGCTCTGGTGGGATTGTTAAGCTATTATCAATGATATTTGAAAGATGAAAAATGGGAAAGATATGACAAGATTAAAGAAGAGGACATTTTGCTCTGATTTGCAAAGAAAGGGAGAACAAAGTTTACAAACTAAGGCAGTGATCTGACTTTGGTTACTGAAAGAATTCTCAAATGGATCATTAAAATGATGGTTGTTGAACATCTCAGTAGAGAAGTGGTGATTACAGAAAGCTAGACTAGTTTCGTCCCACACAGGTTATTCCAGACTGACATCAATTTTTTGATAGGATTACTTGGCTTGTAGATGGAGGATGGGGAAGAAGAATTCTTTGGATATTACTTTACTTAGATTTTAATGAAACTTTATAGTAGACAGTATTATACTATTATGGTTTAAACCAGTGATGGGCAAACTTTTTAAAGAGGGGGCCAAAGGAAAGGAAATGCTCATCTGTCAGTCTGTTTCTAAGACAACTCTTTCGAAGTTTCATTGTATTGTATCATACTCATTGTATTCTTCAAATTAGGCATAATGTCTCCTGGCTGGATAGAACATTTTCTGGGGCCGCATCTGACCCGCAGGCAGTAGTTTGCCCATCGCTGGTTTAAACAATCAGATGGATTTAAAACTAGCTGGATGAACCCAAAGAATGCAAATGTTTGGAACAACTAGATACCTCAGTGGATTGAGAGCCAGGCTCCAGAGATGGGAGATCCTTGGTTCAAATATGGCCCCAGATACTTCCTACTTGTGTGACCTGGGCAAGTTGCTTAACCCCCATTCCCTATCCCTTATCACTCTTCTGCCTTGAATCCAATACAAAGCATTGATTCTAAGACAAGAAGATGAGGGTTTTTTAAAAAATGATTATTTTTTAAAAAGAATTGTTAATGATTTGATGACAATGTGACAGGAGGTCTCCAATAGCAAAATGTGACATTTAACACCTTTATCGATGACACAGATAAAAGTATAAATGATATACTCATAAAATCTGGGTGGGACAGCTGACACAGTGGGTAATAATCAACCTTCTTGATAGGTTAGATCACTGAGCTGAATCTAAGAAGATAAAACTCAATAAGGGAGAGGGAAGGGAAGAAACATTTTTTAATCACCTAACCTATGCCAAGTGATGTGCTAAATGCTTTATTTATTTTTTATTTTTTTATTTTTAGGAAAATTTTCCTTGGTTACATGACTCATGCTTTTACTTTCCCCTTTATCCCCTCAAGCTCCCCCTCCCCCATAGCTGACAAGCATTTCCACTGGTCTTAATATGTGTCATCTAACAAGACCCATTTCCATATTATTGATAGTTGCATTGGTGTGGTCCTTTCCGGTCTATATCCCAAATCATGTCCTCATAAACCCAAGTGTTCAAGCAATTGTTTTTCTTCTGTGTTTCCTCTCCTGTAGTTTTTCCTCTGAATGTGGATATCGTTCTTTTCCATAAATCCCTCAGAATTGCCCTGGGTCATGGCATTGCTGCTAGTACAGATGTCCATTACATTCGATTTTACCAGTGTATCAGTCTCTGTGTACAGTGTTCTTCTGGTTCTGCTCCTTTCACTCTGCATCAGTTCCTGGAGGTCTTTCCAGTTCACATGGAATTCCTCCAGTTTATTATTCCTTTGAGCACAATAGTATTCCATCACCAACATATAACAATTTGTTCAGCCATTCCCCAATTGAAGGGCATACCCTCATTTTCCAGTTTTTTGCCACCACGAAGAGCACAGTTATAAATATTTTTGCACAAGTCTGTTTATCTATGATCTCTTTGGGGTACCAACTCAGCAATGGTATGACTGGATCAAAGGGCAGGCATTCTTTTATCACTCTTTGGGCATAATTCCAAATTTCCAAATTGTCATCCAGAATGGTTGGATCAGTTCACAACTCCACCAGCAATGCATTAATGTCCCAATTTTGCCACATCCCCTCCAACATTCATTACTCTCCCCTGCTATCATTTTAGCCAATCTGCTAGGTGTGAGATGATACCTCAGAGTTGTTTTGATTTGCATTTCTCTAATTATTAGTTATTTGGAACACTTTCTCATGTGCTTATTGATAGTTTTTATTTCTTTATCTGAAAATTGCCTACTCATGTCCCTTGCCCAAGGAGAATGGCTTGATTTTTTTATACAATTGATTTAGTTCCTTGTATATTTGAGTAATTAGACCTCTGTCAGAATTTTTTATTATAAAGATTTGCCCCAATTTGTTGTTTCCCTTCTGATTTTGGTTGCATTGTTTTTGTTTGTACAAAACCTTTTTAATTTAATATAATCATAATTATTTATTTTACATTTTGTAATTTTTTCTAACTCTTGCTTGGTTTTAAAATCTTTCCTTTCCCAGAGAACTGACAAGTATACTATTCTGTGTTCACTTAATTTACTTAGAATTTCCTTCTTTATATTCAAGCCTTTCACCCATTCTGAATGGTGTAGGGTGTGAGATGTTGATCTAAACCTCATCTCTCCCATATTGTTTTCCAATTTTCCCAGCAGTTTTTTTAAGTTTTTTTTTAAACCCTTGTACTTCGGTGTATTTTCTCATAGGTGGAAGAGTGGTAAGGGTGGGCAATGGGGGTCAAGTGACTTGCCTCGGGTCACACAGCTGGAAGTGGCTGAGGCCGGGTTTGAACCTAGGACCTCCTGTCTCTAGGCCTGACTCTCACTCCACTGAGCTAACCAGCTGCCCCCTTCCCAGCAGTTTTTGTTAAATAGTGGATTTTTTTCCCAAAAGTTGGGCTCTTTGGGTTTATTATAGACTGTCTTGCTGATGTCACTTACCCCAAGTCTATTCCACTGATCCTCCCTTCTGTCTCTTAGCCAGTACCATATTGTTTTTTTCCTTAATTATATCTTCTTTTTTATTTTTTTTAAATTTAAACATTTATTAATATACATTTTTAACATGGTTACATGATTCATGCTCCTACTTTCCCCTTCATCCCCCGCACTCCCCCCACCCATGGCCGATGCACATTTCCACTGGTTTTGTCATGTGTCCTTGATCAAGACCTATTTCCAAATTGTTGGTAGTTGCATTGGTGTGGTAGTTTCGAGTCCACATCCTTAATCATGTCCACCCCGACCCATTTGTTCAAGCAGTTGTTTTTCTTATATGTTTCCTCTCCTGCAGTTCTTCCTCTGAATGTAGGTAGCATTCTTTACCATAAATCCCTCAGAGCTGTCCTGAGTCATTGTATTGCTGCTGGTACAGAAGCCCATTACATTCGATTTTACCATAATATATCAGTCTCTGTGTACAATGTTCTTCTGGCTCTGCTCCTTTCGCTCTGCATCACTTCCTGGAGGTCTCTCCAGTTCGCCTGGAATTCCTCCAGTTTATTATTCCTTTTAGCACAATGGTATTCCATCACCCGCATATACCACAGTTTGTTCAGCCATTCCCCAATTGAAGGACATACCCTCCTTTTCCAGTTTTTTGCCACCACAAAAAGCGCAGCTATAAATATTTTCGTACAAGTCTGTTTATCTATGATATCTTTGGGGTACAAACCCAACAATGATATGGCTGGATCAAAGGGCAGGCATTCTTTTATCACTCTTTGGGCATAATTCCAAATTGCCAGCCAGAATGGCTGGATCAGTTCACAACTCCACCAGCAATGCATTAATGTCCCAATTTTGCCATATCCCCTCCAGCATTCATTACTCTCCCCTTCTTTCATTTTAGCTACTCTGCTAGGTGTGAGATGATACCTCAGAGTTGTTTTGATTTGCATTTCTCTAATTATTAGTGATTTAGAACACTTTCTCATGTGCTTATTGATACTTTTGATTTCTTTACCTGAAAATTGCCTATTCATGTCTCTTGCCCATTTATCATTTGGGGAATGGCTTGATTTTTTATACAATTGCCTTAACTCCTTGTATATTTGAGTAATTAGACCCCTGTCAGAGTTTTTCGTTATAAAGATTTTTTCCCAATTTGTTGTTTCCCTTCTGATTTTTACTACATTGCTTTTGTTTGTACAAAAGCTTTTTAGTTTAATATAATCAAAACCATTTAATTTACATTTTGTAATTTTCTCTAACTCTTGCTTGGTTTTAAAGTTTTTCCTTTCCCAGAGATCTGACAAGTATACTCTTCTGTGTTCACTTAACTTATTTATAGTTTCCCTCTTTATATTCAAGTCATTCACCCATTCTGAATTTATCTTGGTGTAGGGTGTGAGATGTTGATCTAGACCTAATCTCTCCCATATTGTTTTCCAAATTTCCCAGCAGTTTTTGTCAAATAGTGGATTCATGTCCCAAAAGTTGGGCTCTTTGGGTTTATCATACACTGTCTTGCTGATGTCATTTACTCCAAGTCTATTCCACTGATCCTCCTCTCTATCTCTTAGCCAGTACCATATTGTTTTG
Organism: Gracilinanus agilis; assembly: GCF_016433145.1. NCBI lineage: Eukaryota > Metazoa > Chordata > Mammalia > Didelphimorphia > Didelphidae > Gracilinanus > Gracilinanus agilis. The sequence goes on along the minus strand of NC_058133.1, from coordinate 270,452,275 downwards.
ATGACTGCTGCTTTATAGTATAGTTTAATATCTGGTACTGCTAGGCCTCCTTCCTTCACATTTTTTCATTATTTCCCTTGATATTCTTGATCTTTTGTTATTCCAGATGAACTTTGCTATAGTTTTTCCAAATTCAGAAAAAAAGTTTTTTGGTAGTTTGATAGGTATGGCGCTAAATAGGTAAATTAATTGGGTAGAATGGTCATTTTTATTATGTTGGCTTATCCTACCCATGAGCAATCAACATTTTTCCAATTGTTTAGATCTAGTTTTAATTGTTTGGAAAGTGTTTTGTAGTTGTGTTGGTATAATTCCTGTGTTTGTTTGGATAGATAGATTCCTAAGTATTTTATATTGTCTAGGGTGATTTTAAATGGCGTTTCTCTTTCTACTTCTTCCTGCTCTAGTGTGTTGGAAATGTATAGAAATGCTGATGATTTATGTGCATTTATTTTGTATCCTGCAACTTTGTTAAAGTTGTTGATTATTTCTACTAGCTTTTTAGTTGATTCTCTAAGATTTTTTAATTAGACCATCATATCATCTGCAAAGACTGATAGCTTAGTCTCCTCATTGCCTATTTTAATACCTTCAATTTATTTTTCTTCTCTAATTGCTACTGCTAGTATTTCTAGTACAATGTTAAATAATAGAGGTGATAATGGGCATCCTTGTTTTACTCCTGATCTTATTGGGAAAGCTTCTAATTTATCCCCATTGCATATGATTTTTGTTGATGGTTTTAGGTATATACTGTTTATTATTTTTAGGAAAGGTCCTTCTATTCCTATACTTTTCAGTGTTTTCAATAGGAATGGGTGCTGTATTTTGTCAAAGGCTTTTTCAGCATCTATTGAGATGATCATGTGATTTTTGTTTGTTAGACTGTTCATATGGTCAATTATGTGGATGGTTTTCCTAATGTTGAACCAACCTTGCATTCCTGGTATAAATCCCACCTGATCATGATCTTCTTAATTACTTGCTGGAGTCTCTTTGCTAGTATTCTATTTAAGATTTTTGCATTTATGTTCATTAGGGAGATAGGTCTGTAGTTTTCTTTCTCTGTTTTTGATCTACCTGGCTTTGGAATCAGTACCATAATTGTGTCATAAAAGGAATTTGGTAAGACTCCTTCTTTGCTTATTATATCAAATAATTTCTATAGTATTGGGATTAATCGTTCTTTGAATGTTTGATAGAATTCACTTGTGAATCCATCAGGCCCTGGCAATTTTTTCTTAGAAAGTTCTTTGATGGCTTGTTCAATTTCTTTTTCTGATATTGGATTATTTAAGTATTCTTTTTCTTCTGCTGTTAATCTAGGTAATTTATATTTTTGTAAATATTCATCCATATCACCTAGATTGCTATATTTATTACCATATAATTGGACAAAATAGTTTTTAATGATTGCCTTAATTTCCCCTTCTTTAGAGGTGAGATCTCCCTTTTTATCTTTGATACTGTTAATTTGGTTTTCTTCCCTCATTTTTTTATTAGATTGACCAGTACTTTGTCTATTTTATCTGTTTTTTCAAAGTACCAGCTTCTAGTCTTATTTATTAATTCAATAGTTCTTTTACTATTGATTTTATTAATTTCTCCTTTGATTTTTAGTATTTCTAATTTAGTTTTCATCTGAGGATTTTTAATTTGTTCATTTTCTAGTTGTTTTTGTTTAAATTGTATGCCCAATTCGTTAACCTCTTCCCTCACTAATTTGTTAATATATTCACTCAGTGATATAAATTTTCCCCTTAGAATTGCTTTGGCTGCATCCCATAGGTTTGATGTCTCATAATTGTCATTGTCTTCAATGAAATTATTGTTTCTATGATTTGTTCTTTCACTAACTTATTTTGGAGAATCATATTATTTAATTTCCAATTAATTTTTGCTTTGCCTCTCTATGTGTTCTTACTAATAACTATTTTTATTGCATTATGATCTGAGAAGGTTACATTTATTATTTCTGCTTTTTTGCATTTGTTTGCCATGTTTCTATGCCCTATTACATGGTCTATCTTCGTGAATGTTCCATGTGCTGCTGAAAAGAAGGTATATTCCTTTTTGTCCCTATTTATTTTTCTCCATATATCTATTAACTCTATTTTTTAGAGTTTCATTCACCTCTCTTATCTCTTTCTTGTTTATTTTTTGGTTTGATTTATCTAGATCTAATAGGGGAAGGTTGAGGTTGCCCACTAGTATGGTTTTGCTATCTATTTCATCCTTGAGCTCCACTAGCTTCTCCTTTAGAAATTTGGAAGCTATACCATTTGGTGCATACATATTGAGTCAGTATTTCTTCATTGTTTATACTACCTTTTATTAGGATGTAGTTACCTTCTCTATTTCTTTTAACCTTATCTATTTTTACTTTGGCTCTGTCAGAGGTCATGATAGCCACCCCTGCCTTCTTTTTCTCATTTGAAGCCCAATAGGTTTTGCTCCATCCTCTCATTTTCATTCTGTGTATGTCTGTCTGCCTCATGTGTGTTTCTTATAGACAACATATGGTAGGATTTTGGTTTCTAATTCACTATGCTATTTGTTTCTGTTTTATGGTTGAATTCATCCCATTCACATTCAGAGTTATAATTATCAACTGTATATTCCCAGATATTTCGATTTTCTTTCCTACTCTTGTCCTTTCTTCTTTCACTATTTCCTTCTATACCAGTGTTTTGTTTTTAATCAGTTCCTATAATCCCCTCCCTTGTTGTACTTCCCTTTCTCCCCCCTCCCTTCTTATTCCCCTCTTATTATTATTCTTTAAAGCTACACCGGGCTCCCCCCCCCCAAACTATCTCCCTCCCTAGTATTGCTTCCCTCCCCACCAGTCCATTTGTTACCCTTCTACTTCTCTATAGGGCGTGAATCAATTCTCTGCCCCAATGGATCTGATTGTTCTTCTCTCTTTAAGTTGATTTCAATACACTTAAGTAGTGAATATTTCCTCTCTCTAACCTCTTTACCATTATAGCGTATTGTTATTTTTCCCCATTGGTCCCAGGTGCTTCTTTATGGAATATAAATTTATTCCTTTTTGTTTGTTTTCCTATTTTTCTTATTATTACCTTCTCCCCCCCCCCAGTTTTGTGCATATATATATTGTTGGACATTTCATCCTATACAGCTTGTCCCTGTTCCCTCTATGTAAACTTCTTCTAGTTACCCTGTTGGTAATCACAATTTTTAATATTTGCCAATATTTTCTTTTCTTCTTGGGATACAGATTGATTTAACTTGTTGGGTCCCTTAAAGAAAAGAATTTTTTTCTGCTCTCTCATTCTCTTAATTACCTTATGTTGATTCTCTTGAGTTCTGGGTTTGGGCAGCAAACTCTCTGTTTAAGTCCGTTTTTTTCTTGATGAATGTTTGGAAGTCCTCGATTTTATTGAATGACCATACTTTCCCCTGCAATAATATAGTTAGTCTTACTGGATAGTTGATTCTTGGTTGTAGACCCAGTTCTCTTGCTTTCCAGAATATTGTGTTCCATGCCTTCCAGTAGATGCAGTCTTCAATGTAGATGCAGCCAGATCCTGTGTTATCCTAACTGTGGTTCCCTGATATCTGAATGACTTCTTTTTAGCAGCTTGTAATATTTTTCCTTGGTCTGGTATTTTTTGAATTTGGCTATAATATTCCTGGAAGTTGTCAGTTGTAGATTAAATGTAGGAGGTGATCTGTGAATTCTTTCAATTTCTACTTCTCCCTCTTGTTCAAGAACTTCAGGGCAATTTTCTCCAATAATTTCTTGTAAGATACTATCTAAACTTTTTCTTTTATCATGATGTTCCAGTAAACCAATAATTCTTAAGTTGTCTCTTCTAGCTCTGTTCTCTAGGTCTTTGGTTTAATCAATGAGGTGTTTCATATTCTCCTCAAATTTTTCATTTTTTAAATTTTGATTAATATATTCTTGCTGCCTTGTGAAGTCATTTGCTTCTAGTTGTTGAGTTCTTTTTTTTAAAGACTAAATTTCATCCCTGGCTTTTTGGTCATCCTTCTCCTTCTGGTCTGATTTTCTTTGTAGATCATCTTTTGCCTTCTTTGCTTCATTTTCAAGCTGGACAATTCTGGCTTTTAAGACTTTATTTTCTTGTTTTAGTTCATGTATTTCCTTTTAAAAATTGTCTTCAGCCTCTCTTGATTGCTTTTTGAGTTCCTGAAGTTGAATTTTGAGATCTTCAAAAGCCTGTGTCCAGTTGGTTGGACCTACTTCCTCTTCTTCTATTTCTATTTCATTTGCTCTCTTTTCACTTCCTTGAAAGAAGCTGTTAATTGTCATTTCTTTTCTCTTTTTCTGTTGCTTACTCATATTTTTTCCTTCCTTGTTCTGCTAGTTTGAGGAGATGTATTTAATGATCTTTGATGAAAGATCTTCCCTCAGCTGGTAATGGAGGATTGTAGTTACTTTCTCTGCCCTCTGACGACTTCTTGTCTGTCCAATTTTTCGGATTAATCCTGTATTGATTGGATTAATTTTACTGCTTAATCTGCCCTGAGGCTAAAACTTCCAGAGGAGGGAAAAACAAAAAAACAAATAAACATGGGGGGAGGAGAAGGAGTGTTTTTTTTCCCCCTGAACTCAGCTCTCCAGCAGTGGGGTTCCCCCCTGTGCCGTCCACTGTGTTTGAACTCCTTTTCTTTCCTCTTGAAGCCCTGTTCTTGCTATCTTGGTATGAGGAAACCAATCTGTCTGTGGTCTGGGGTTTGGCTCTCTCTAAGCCACCATCGTCCTGCGTTTTTTTGCTGTGTTTCTCTGGTTTTCTCCTCCAGTCACCTCTCTAATGCCTGTGTTTAACTCCCCGAGTCTGGTGCCAGCAAGGCCCTCTCTCCCAAATGGTGCGCCCACTGGCCCTGAAATTTCCCGAGCCACTGGAGACTCCGCACAGCACGTGGGGGAGGCATCCTGGGATTCCCCTTCTAAGCCCTCAGACCCAACAGTTCAAGAATTGAAGCCTTTTTCTTGGAGTACCTCTTTAGTTGTGCTGCAGTAGGGTTCCCCCTCCTCTGTCCCGTTATTAAATTTGGTCCTCTTTCTTCTTGAAGTGCATTGTTTTCTATCTCAGTGTGTAAGGGTGCAGAGGTTTTAAGATTTGCTCTGTCTAAGCCACCATCTTCCCGGAAAAATCTTCTAAATGCTTTATAAATATTATTTCATTTGGTCCTTTTAGAAACCCTGGCTGTGCCCTTCTTAATTTCAGCCAAGACCAGATAGGCCTTTTTGGTTGTTACATCATTCTGATTACATATCAAACTTGCAGTCCACTTATACTCTCAGATCTTTTTCAGAACAATTGCTTTTTAGTGATCCTTCTCCAACTTTAGTTGTGAGAGTGACTTTACATTTAATGCCCTTGGTACCCCTTGTCTCTGGTTCTACCTTCTGGAGTCAAATAGAATAAATCTAATGTCTCTTCCACATAACAGTCTTCATTAATGTCAGTAAACCTTTCTAGAATTTTGCAGAGGCTGAATGGCCATTGTTGAATATGTTGTAGTAGATACTCATTCTATGCATATATTGGGCTACCTGGCCTATGAGATCCCTTCCAGCTTTAAGTTTCTGAGATTCTGTGATCATCTGACTCCCCCATTTTACAGAGGATGCAACTAAGCTTTAGAGAGAGAAAATGGGACCATATCACCTCCCTATTCAGTAGATCCCAGTGGCTTCCAATTGCCTCTAGCATCACAATTAAAATAATCTTTTTGACATTTTAAAGCATGTCATAATTTGCCCCCTTCCTTACACCATACTTCCCCCACCCCACGCCCAACTCTACTATCAAGTGGCACTGGCCTTTTTGCTGTTCCTTGCATAAGACACTCCACCTCCCAACTGTTAGTGTTTTCATTGACTATCTCTCATGCTTGCAATGTTCTCTCTCTTCATCTCCACCTCCTCATTTCTTTAAAATCCCACTTTTTTCAAGAAACTTTTTCCATTTTCCCCCAACTGCTAGTATCTTCTCTATTTTCTCCAATTGATCCTGTATATAGTTTGTTTGTTGTATATTGTTTATTGTTTGCATGTTTTTGAAGGCAAGAACTACTTCCTTCTTTCTTTCCTTCCTTTTTTCTTTCTTCCTTCCTTCCTTCCTTTTTTCCTTCCTTCCTTTCTTTCTTCTTTCCTTCCTTGCTTTCTTCCTTTCTTCCTTCTTTCCTTCCTTCCTGGCTTGCGTCTTTCCTTCCTTCCTTCCTTCTTTCCCTCTCTCTCACTCCCCCCATTTTCTCTCCCTCCCTTTGTTCCTCTCTTCTTTGTCCCTTTCTTCCTTCCTTTCCCCAGTGCTTTCTACTTTAAGCATACTGCACAATTCCAGGCACATTTTTGTTTTAGTTGTTTCAGTCACACCAAACTCCTTCCTGACAAAGATACTAGAATGACTTGCCACTTTGTTCTCTAGCTTATTTGACAGATGAGGAAACTGAGGCAAACAGGGTATAATGACTTGCCCAGGGTCACATAGCAAGGAAGTGTCTGAGGCCAGATTTTAACTCAGGAAGATGAGTCTTCCTGCCTTGAGGCCTAGCATTCTATCCATTGTACCACCTAGCTTTCCTCACCTGACAGATAGAAGGCCCTTAACATATACCAACTTGACTTGAGTTGACTTGACTTGAAGTCACACCCTTTGTTAGTGGCAAAGTTGGGATTTGAACCCATGATTTTGTAGTTCTCAATCTGGTGTGCTTTCTACTACTCCATTTTTACCTTCAGCTACCTAGTCAAAAAGGCAAAGTCAAAGAGATCTATTCATTCTCTTTTCTAATAGAAATAAGGGCAATCTAAAGCTAAATGCAGATAGAGGTTTCAAAGAACAACTTTATCCATGAATATCCCCCCAAAATTCTAACCTAGGCCATCTCCTCCTCCTTCCTGCCCCTTCTCTCAGTGACTTCATCAGTTTCCATGGGTTCAGTTATCATCTCTGCATGATGCAGTGGAAATGAAATAGTTTTGAAGCTCCATGACCAATCCCAGCTATGCCATCTGATCCCTGTTTGATCTTGGTCAAATTATTTCCTTTCTCTGGGCTTCACTTATTACATGAGAAGGTTGGACAAAATGAACTCTAAGGTGCCATACAGCTCTAAATTTAGGGTCCTAAAATTCTCTTATCTATATATCCAGTTCTTGTCTCTCTGTTGAGCTCAATTTCTATACCACTAAAAACCTGTTGGTTGTTTATAGCTGGATGTCCCCTAGGCATCTTGAATCTAATATTTCCAATTATCTTCCTCCCTGAAAGTTCCTCTCATCCACAATTCTGTATTTCTGTTAAAGATATCACTAGGCTTTTATCTACCCAGGTTCCTAGCCTCAAAATCATCCTCCACTCTTTCCTCTTCCTTAGCTCCTCTCTCCCCACCCCTGTCATGTTCAATCAGGTCCTAAATCTTATTTATTCTAGCTTCACAACATATTTCACATTCATCCCCTTCTTTTCTCTCTCACAGTCTGCCTTTTAATTCAGACCCTCCTCACCTCTGCTCTGAACTATTACCACAACCTCCTAGTGGAAATTCTGATTTTCTTTTCCAGTTCTTACTCCATACAGCTACCATTTATTTCCTGTTGCCCCCAAAATAAAATATACATTGTTCTGGCACTTAGTTCTTTCATAATCTGGTTCCAACCTAACTTTCTAAGCATATTACTCATTACTTCCTTCATCTATTTAGTTATTAGTGCTTAAATCAATCTACTACCACCTCTAATTATGATGTAAAATGATTCACTTGACATATTGTATCCAACCAAATCGAATCAAAACTTCTCATTGTGGCCAGGGTCTGTTCTTCTATTTTGTCTATGTATATGCCCAGCCCCTAGCATAATACCTCTCCTGGGAAGTACTTGAGAAACAATCATTGAATTGGATTAATTCACTCTAAAGGAGGGCTAAGAGTGAAGGATCATGAGGAAAATTTAAGGGACATCTAGGTGGCTCAGTAGGTATAGTGCTGGGCTTGGAATCAGAAGAATTAAGTTCAAATCCAGCCTCAGAAATTTCCTAGCTGTCTCTGGGCAAATCATTTAACCCCTCTTTGCCACTAGAGAAGGAAATGGCCCAGAAAACCCTATAGACAGAGCTTCACAGGGTCACAAAGAGTCAGAAATGATGGAACAAGAACATTCAGAGTTCAACAGAGAGAGATTTTTAGGAGAGTAGAAAAAGATAAGACTTGTAGCTTAGGGGTCTTGAATGCCAAACTGAAGGGTTTAAACTTGAGCTTGTTGTTAATAGGTAGTTAGTATAGATTCTTGAGCAGTAGTGCAACCAGGTTTAGGAAAATCAATTTGGGGGAATTCTTAGGCATTCTGATGCTTAACTGTGACATAGATGAGACGTTCCTTCCTAGGAGAATTAGGCAGTCTCTGGGTATGTTGTTTGATACATGTATGACTTTGGACAAGTCACTAAACATCTCTAATCATCAGTTTCCTCATCTGTGAAATGAGGACATTAGATTAGAGGATGTCTAAGGTCTTTTCTAGTTCCAAGGCCTGGTAAATATCCTTTCTTAGGTGCCAAGCAGGCAGCAGCTATAAGAGACTAGCTTAATAAGTAATTTCCCTCAATTCCCTTTCTCAAGCAAAATGCTGGGAATGCAGGCAGCATCTTTTTGACGACAGTTATTATTAGTCACCTCTTTCCCACCTCCTCACCATTGTCTTACTCCGATATTGCATAATTATTTATGCCGTTGTTTAATTAGTTAATTATGCATGTGCCACAGTATTTCTGAAAATAAATCACTTTATTTAGTTCCTCTTAAGTGGATTTTTGTTTATGCCTGGATGTGAGGATTTATAAGGAGTTCCTGGGGGGCAGGAGAGGGAGCATGAAGTGTTTATGGGCTTTCGTGATTTGTGTTTATTCTGCCAGGACATGGGTGGGAAGGTAGGTAGGGGTGGATTGGGGACACCACTGAAGCACCGGGTACAGAGGTAAGATCCTGGGGACGAGGCACCAGGTGGGTTCACCATCAAGCCCAAGGCTATGTGAGAGGCCAAGCCAATGGCTGGCTTTTTTCCTTTCCCCAAACACCAGTTTGTTTTAAGCTCCTGTTGACTTGCACAGGTTAGATGACTCTAAGAGATCCCGAATCAACTTGACTGGCATTTGCATCCACTACTTGGGGTAGAACCAGCTGCCTAGTTCAGTAGGAAGCTGTTAAAAAGAAAAATGGATGTAATAACGGCGGAGATAAAGATAGTGATGGAAATGTGATTTCGTGGGTGTAGCGAACTCTCAGAAGGGGAAAGAAACTCCCTCTGCCAAAGCGGGTCATCTTCACCTCCGTACCTGGCTCTGCCGATGCAGATCCCACTGGTGGCTCCAAGAAGCCGTAGCGTGCTCAGCGGCCACATGCCAGGACAGCTTCTCAGCAGGCGGACTGAGCTAAAGGGACAGATTCACCCCCATCCGTGAGTGAGAGGAGAGGATGTCTAGCCCAAATATGGGAAGATTCCCCCTGGCAGGATGGGCACGTGAGAACAATTCGTTCCAATAGCCGTGAAGGTGGCTGAAGCAGGTGCTGTGGAGAGCTTAGAACTCGGTCAGATAGGGAAGAAACCAACGCCATCCTTTGCATCCTGAAGCAGCCATCGCTGGTCGTTTTTTGACTTTTGTCTGCTGATGGATTTGGATGACTCTGGAAGAGAAAATGAGACCATTGACTTTGCCTTGTTTAAATCTAATTTGCTGGCAAATCAAGACATCACTCAGCAAAGTTATTGGTTTGCTCTCTTTTTTTTAACCCTTCCCTTCCATCTTAGAACCAGTATTGGTTCTAAGGCAGAAGAGTAATAAGGGCTAGGCAAAGGGGATTAAAGTGACTTGCCCAGGGTCACACAGCTTAGAAATCTCTGAGGCCATATTTGAACCTAGGATCTCCCATCTCTAGGCCTGACTCTCAATCCACTGAGCCACCCAGCTGTCCCCTATCATTGGTTCTCTTTGTTTTGTTTTTTTCTATTAAAAAAATATTTAATTAATTGATTTAGAAGATTTTTCTGAGGTTACATGTTCATGTTCTTTTCCTCCCCTCTTCCCACTCCCCCATAGTCAACGAGTAATTCCACTGGGTTTTACATGTGTCATTGATCAAGACCTATTTCCATATTTATTAACATTTGCATTAGGGTCATCACTTAGAGTCTATATCCCCAATCATGTCCCCATTGACCCGTGTGATCAAGCAGTTGTTTTTCTTCTGTGTCTTTACTTTCACAGTTCTTTCTCTGGATGTGAATACTTTTGTTCTCTTTGAAAGTGAAGGATGAATAACAACAACAACTTTGTCAGTAAAATAGGGATGAGAATATTTAATATTTAAATATATTTATATTTTATATATTATAATATGTTTAATATTTTAATTTATAATTGAAATTTATATTTATGTAATTAAAATAAAAATGATAATTTTAATTTTAATTTAATATAAATATATGATATTTAAATTCCAGCTCTTTCTCTCACTACCTGGGTTACTTGAATAAGTTGTCTAACTCTTGAGCTTCAGGTCTCTGTCAAAATGTTGGGATGTTAGGTTTCCTCCAATTCTAAATCTATGATTTTTGATGTTAGCTGATATAGTCCTTTAAGATTATCGGTATGGTTTCATTTTATCCTCTAAACTACCCTATGAAATAAATGTTCCAATTATTATTGACTTATTTAAAAGGAGTGGAAACTAAGGTTTGGAGAATCAGTGATCTACCCATGGTCCTCCATCTAGTAAGTGGAATAAATGTGGTATGTTTAGGGGACTAAATGGGAAGATTTGGGTCAGAACGGGTCACGAAGGAGAGCAGAGACTACTTTATGGCTGAACTATGGACAGAGAAGAGAAATAGAACTCAGAAAGAGATTATGGGGAAGAGGCTAAAAACCAATGACATCATCCTTGCAATTTCACCATACTTCTCTCCCCACTCTATGCTCTGCCTCTTTTATAGTTCAGTGAGAAAAAAAAGATAGCACAGTGGATAGAACACCAGGCTGGGAGTCAAGAGGATCTGGGTTCAAATCTGGCCTCAGATGCTTTCCAGCCATGTGACCTTTGGGCAAGTTATTTAACACTTGATGTCTAGCCCTTGCCACTTTTAGTATCAATTCTAAGTGAAAGAAATGAGAGAAACATATTTTTGGACATAGCTAAAATTGGAATTTGTTTTGCTTGACTATCCGTATTTGTAACCAGTTTTATTTTTCTTGACTTACTCATTAGGAGCACAGGGAAAATAAAATTAATTGTTTAAATGGACTCAGCACTATGCCTGAATTTTTAGGAACTGGGTTTCACATCTCTGCTAAAGCGTTCTTAAAACCTTAAAGCACTATATAAATGTAAGGTGGTGTTGTAATTAATTGTTGCCTAGTATCTTTACAGATTTGGATAAGGGCAAGGCAATTGGGGTTAAATGACTTGCCCAAAGTCACACAGTTAGGAAATATCTGAGGCCACATTTGAACCCAGGTCCTTCTGACTCCAAGCCTGGTGCTCTGTCCACTCTATCTTTTTTTTTTCTCACTGAGCCATAAAAGCAACAGGGGCTGGGATGAGAAGAGAAGTGTAATGTAATTGCAAAGATGATAAAATTGGCTTTTGGCTCAGTCCTGTTTCTCTTCATTGTGTCCATGGCTCAGCCACAAAATGGCCTCTGTCCTCTTCCAAGACCTTTTGTGACCCAAATCTTCCCATTTAGCCCCCTAGACAGATAACATTTATTCCAGCTTCTGCTCATGCTGCTAATAATAGACATTTATTTACATAGTTTATTAGAGTCTATACACTAATTTTTCTTACAACAGTCCCTTGAGATAGAGTCAAATTCTAATATGTGACATTCACATGGTGCTTTCTGCTTTACAAAACACATTCTAGAGCTCAGCATAAGTGGTAAATGTACCGAACTTGGAGCTAGAAGAAAACTGGGTTCAAATCTTGCCTCTTTCACATTTGGATAAGTTAACTTTCTTCTCCAGGCTTTAGTTTCCTTAACTATAAAATAGGAGATGGAGAAAGGAGTTTGGGGAAATAATAGCTACATTACCAACTTAAGAGGCTTATTGGAAGGACAGTTGTAAACCTTGAAGCATTATAAAAATGTGTCTGAGGATAACAATTTTGAGGAATCTAATGATAGCTACTAGAAAATTGGGAGCAAATGGTCTCTTTCCAACTTAGGATCAAACAAGAAGAAATAGATTGGTACTAAAGTTGGAAAGATTTAGACTCCTTATGAGGATTCACTTCCAGACAATGAAAGGTATGAGATACTAAAAAATGGAGTTATTGTTCAGTAGTTTTTCAGTTGTATCCAACTCTTCATGACACCAGTTGAAGTTTTCTTGGCAAAGGCAGTGGAACAATTTGCCAATTCCTTCTCCAGCTCGTTGTCTCACAGATGAGTAAACTGAGGCAAACAGGGCTAAATAATTTGCCATTTCCTTCTCCAGCTCATTTTTTTCAAAGATGAAGAAACTGAGGCAAATAGGGCTAAATGGTTTGCAATTTCCTTCTCCAGCTTGTTTTTTCACAGATGAGGAAAGTGAGGTAAACAGAGTTAAGTGACTTGCCCAGTGTCACAGCTAATAAGTGACCGAGAACAGATTTTAACTCAGGAAAAGAAGTCATACTGACTCCAGGCCTGGTACTTTATTTACTGTGCCACCTAGCTATATCAGGTAATGGAGAGAGGCCATGAAATCTTTTCTAGAGATCTTTGGAAATTGGAGACATTCCTAGTCGCCTGGGATAACTCAATTGTGTTCCTCCCAGAAGGCAAGGGATTCTCTAGGGAGAAGCATAAGGATCTTTCCAGGTCCTTGCCAATTCAATTTAGCAGGCATTTTAAAATAGATTTTTATTGATATCTTTTGTTTTTATGTTGCCTAGATTTCCCTTGGTATCCTTCCCCATCTCCCTTCCTAGAGAGTTACTCTTTATTAGGAAAAAAACTTTTAAAGAAAAAAAAAACACAGGAAGAAGGGAAAAACTATATAGCAAAACTGAACAATACACCAAGCAGTTCTGACATCCAATGGATTGTACCCATGGATTCCCCATTTCCTCCACCTTCTCTGTTCCTCAACCACACATCTCTGCAAAAGAATCAGGGGAGATTTCTCCTCATATTTCCTTAGAGCCAAGTCTTTTCTTTGTAATTTTGTAACACTCATTTTTTTTAACTGTTGAGTGTTTTTTTAATTCAACATTTTTGGAGTCATATTGCTATTTTCTTGGCTTTTCTTACTTCACTCTCCTTCAATTAGTCTATGTCTCAGCATGCTTTTCTGTATTCATTTTCTTTGTCTTTCCTCATAGTAGAGTAGTATTTCATTATATTCATCTACCACCATTTTTTCTTAATGACGTTTTATTTTTCCCGATTGCATGTGAACACAATTTTAAATGTTCTTTTTTTATAAAAATTTTGAGTTCCAATCTGAAGTTGTGAAGCTAGATGATTGGAAGGGTTGTGGTGCCTTTCCCCTTCCTCCTTTTGTTCTTCCTTTCTCCTCTCCCTGAAATGGTAAATAATTAGATAAAGGTTAAACATGAATCACCATTTGTTTATCTATTTTTAAATCAATGGGCATCTACTTTGTTTTCAGTTCTCTGATGCCACCAAATTTTTTTAAGTGTTTCAGCAAGGGGACAGCTAGGTGGCAGAGTGGATAAAATGTCAGGCCTGGAGTCAGAAGGACCTGGGTTCAATCTGGCTTCAGATACTTCCTAGCTGTATAACTCTGGGTAAGTCACTAAACCCTGTTGCCTAGCACATGCTTGCCTTTCAGTCTTAGAGATGTCACTAAGCCATAAAAGTAAATAAATAAGTAAAAAAATAAAGTCCTTCAGCAGACTTATTAAGTGCCTATCATGTGTCAGGCATTGCCCTAAATACTTTTCAAATATTGTCTCATTTAATCTTCACAACCACCCTGGGATTTAGGGACTATTGTTATCCCCATTTACAGTGAAGAAATTTGAGGAAAAAGCAAGTTATGTGACTTGCCCAGGGTCACACAGCTAATAAGTATTGAAATTTAAACCCTGGTTTTCCTGACTTCAATTTTATTCACTGTGTCACTTAGCTGAGTAAAATACAAAATAATGGGGATGGTCATTGCACGCTAACAGCTGGGAGGGATAAGGGAATGTTTGTTAGGAGGTAGAATTGGAGCTGAGCTTTGAAGGGGGATGAGGATTCCAATGGGTGACTGGAGAGCATTCCAGGCATGAGGATTCCAATGAGTGAATAAAGAATATTCTAGGCATGAGGATTCCAATGGGTGAATGAAGAACATTCTAGGCATGAGGATTCCAATGGGTGAATGGAGAACATTCTAGGCATGAGGATTCCAATGGGTGAATGGAGAACATTCTAGGCATGA
>NC_058133.1:270415124-270421903 GCF_016433145.1 Gracilinanus agilis | reverse complement strand
GGAGGAAGGGAGGGAGGGAGGAAGGAAGGAAGGAAGGAAGGAAGGAAGGAAGGAAGGAAGGAAGATCACAGAAAGGTAACCCATTAAATCTCTAACACCTTAGTGTGAATGATTTTATCTGTATCATTTTCTCAGAGGATACTGGGTAGCAATATAGTTGTGGGAGGAGTGGGAGTTTTCTTACTTCTTCCCTTGTTGTCATAAATAAGGAGTAAAAATAGAAGATGCCTCAGAGCTACTCAGAACTGGGTCAACTTGGCCTAATCAACTTCCCCTTGTATTTTGTTGGGCTCAGATCAGCTTCCCAAGTCTCTAACACTACTAACAGAGAGAGTAATGGATACCCACATAAGATATCTCCATTCTTCCAGGACTGCACAGACCCAAACTTGAATGAGTGGGTTCCAAGGGAGATATACTTTGACTCATATAAATGGTAACTTGAGATTGATATTCCAGTGCAACAAATGAGAAGGTCCCTGAAATCATTTCAGTTGTGAAGTACAACATATTAAAATTCAACAATAACATTGCCTGCCAAATCAAAAAGCAAGTAGTCAGAACAGATCACTAGCATGACCTTGGGCATCAGCATCTCCCTGCTTTCAATTTGATAATATATCAACTGATGAATTACCTATCCTAGTTGCATAAATGCAACTGCATTTCCCATTTATGATCAACACCCCTGTCTTAGAAATGGGCATCCTGGAGTGAGCCCTAAGCAACCATCTTATTTCCCTCCAGTCAAATTATCTGTCAAGCTTCATTGAGACTTTGGCAGCTTCAAGTGGATAATAATTAGAAGGCTGGAAGCAAGGGTTTAGGGCAGAGGTTGAAAGCAGGTATAAGCCTGGGAGGGGGTCAGGACCTAAAGAAAAAGTTTTAAACTTCTGCCTTTGTTAATGCAAGAACTGTTCATCCATAGGCTTCAAAATGTAATGGGAAGGGGAGGAACAATGTACTAGGAATATGGAGATGTGGATTTTAATCCTACTTCTCTCACTGTATGACTTGGGTCAAGGTTACAACCTCAGTTTCTCCCTCTGTAAAATAAGGGAAGTGGAGTAGATGGTCTCTAAATTCACATCCTGCTCAAAGATCTGATATGTCTACATCACATCCTTTGACTCTTTGCAAAGGGTTTTCTTTGATAACACTGGCATCAGAATATGTCTTCATATAAATTCTAGATTTGCAAAGATTCTGGGGTGGAGGAGGATTAGGAGGCTAGCAGGTGGAACTGGTATATCCAATGGCAGGGGGGAGATGGGAGAGAAAGACCAGAGTTGGAAAAAAAAAAGTCAAAGAATATAGGAATGAGTGGGTAAATGGTGAGACTTCTGGAGAAGGCCAAGATAACCTAACATCACATCCAAAACAGACAGAGGATGTTGCCTGAAGAGTAGCTTCACTATGAACCAAAGACTAAGTTCTATTTTTAATCTCTATTTATTTTTCTCCAGATATCGATTAGCTCTAATTTTTCTAATATTTCATTCACTTCCCTTACTTCTTTCTTATTTATTTTTTGGTTTGATTTATCTAGTTCTGATAGGGGAAGGTTGAGGTCCCCCACTGGTATGGTTTTTACTATCTATTTCCTTCTTAAGCTCCTTTAGTTTCTCAAAGACTAAGTTTTAGACAACCAGTAAGAAAGAAAAAACCTGATTTTTTTAGCATGTACTGAGAGAAGAAGCAGGAAAGATGAGAAAAAGAAAAAGAAAAAAGAAAAAATAGGGCCCTGGGACAAAAAAGAGGGGTATGGATTAGATTGCTAGGGCCAAAAAAAAACCAGAGAAAATATAGATCATTAAAGCTATCATGGATGTTAGAGATCATCCACCATTGGGCACTCTCATTTTGCAGAGGAGAAAAAGACAAGAGGTAAATCAAACACAGATAATGGAAGCAAGTTGCCCAAATCAAATTAAGTGCCTATGTTGTATAAATAGGTGGCCCAATGGATAGAGAGCTAGGGTTTGGAGGCAGAGGCTGAATTTTGCATCTTCATCTTTCAGCAAAGTGCTTGGCTCATAGAAGGTAATTAATAAATAAATATTGGTTGATTGTACGACCCAGTGCAAGTCACTTAACCTCTGTGTGCTTCAAATTCCTCAGCTATAATATGGGGATAACAGCACCAACATTCTAGAATTCTTGAGAGGATCAAATAAGATAATATTTATAAAGTGGTTGTCAGTTCCTGGCATGTGATTAGTCTTTGTTTTATTAAATTTATTAATTTATACATGTGTAAAGTATTGTGGTAGAAACCGAGGGAAATAGAAATTTTAGATATGACTCAGACTCTACCTTCATGGATCTTACAGTCTAGGAAAAAAAAAAAAACATTGGATTTGGAGTCATGAGATATGGAGTGAGAGAACCTAGTTTGTATACTAGCTCTAACACTTGACTAGTTACAGAACTACGGACAACTTGCTTCCTTTCTGAGCTTCAGTTTCTTCTCTTGTAAAATCATAGATTTATATATGAACTCTCATGTTCCTGCCAACTCTTTATGTAGATGCTATGATGTTTTGGTGGTGGTTGTATTTCGTACTTGAAGAGGACCAAAATGACATCACTGGTGATGTCTTTTGACTCATAAATAAATTGGATTTGAGAGAGGCAGAATTACCCAACACGGTCAGCGTCATCCTCTCTTCTAGAGTTATTGAAGACCTGTGGCAAGAGAGAAATCATAATGACTAGTGATGGCTTGGGATACAGTGGATGACCTTTACTTCTTTGATATCTAACCATAAGCGCCTGCTTCAGCTGCCTTTATGACCTTTGGAAAATTGTTCTCATCCACCCTTTCCATGGGGGAGAATTTTCTTATGCCTGGGGTAGCCATCTCCCAACCTCACTGATGAGTTTGAGTCCCATTGGGTACCCTCCACCTGGCTTAGCCCATCTGTCAAGACAGTTTACCAGAGTTACCATGTTACAGGTTATGATATAATACTCCCATTATACAAATGTATTTATTTATATGTAACATGCTGCTCTCAGTGTCTTATGTGGAGGCAGGAGTAATGTCAGAGGGAAATGATTTCAAAGCCTTGAGAAGTCTACAAGTTTTCCATTAGTAAAAGCCAAAGTGACAGCAATAGCAAGGTGCCCTGGTGCTCTGACATAGTCCTGGAATCAATCATTTGTCTGAAAAACCTCAGAATCCTCACTGAGTCACCAGTCATCTATGGCTCTTAGCAGACCTCCCCCAGGCAGGACAGAAGAACTCTCTTTTTCAAGGAGGAAATATCCCTAGCTCAAACTACTTCAGTTCTTCCTCCTCTTGCTCTGCAAATGACGAATTCAGAAAAGGTGACTATTAGAACCAGGCAGGGGCAAATGAGAGCCTTATCAAGGAAGAGTCCCTAAAGCTAATATAAGTGGTATCCACTAAGCCATCTTTTTTTCTTCCTTTTCTCTTTTCCCTTTCACATTTCCTTGTCTATTTTCATCTTTTCTTCATCTTCCTCTACTCTCTCCTTGTTTTTGTTTTCCTTTCCCTTGATTTAATTTCTTCCTTCATGTCAAATTCCATTTTTATATGCTCCTTCCTTCTCTCCTCTGTCCTGTTCCTTTCTTTCTATTGTCCTTTTTCTTTCATCCTTTCCCAGCTTTTCCTCCATATCTACATCCCTTCCTCTAGTCTACTCTCAATATTTGATGGCGATCCTCAGGCCCAATGATTTCCCTTGATGAGGAAGACTGAGGGAGAAGTGTCACTTGTTTAGATAAAGATCTATGATAGTGCGTCGGCTATGGGTGGGGGGACAGTGGGGGGTGAAGGGGAAAGTAGGAGCTTGAATCATGTAACCATGTTAAAAATGAATATTAATAAATGATTTTAAAAAATCTATGATAGAGAGAAACTGAGGTACAAAGTTCTAAGCATGATGGATTTTGTTAATGTGGTTAAGAAATATACCAAAATTGGATCCAAGACCCTTCAGTAGTCAAGTATGTGTCTGTCAGTCAGAGCAGCTCTTTTATATAAATGAAAAGGTAGCAGATTATTTAAGGTATAAAAATAGTTCAATGATGAAAATTATATCCATTTTTATTTTATTTTTTATTATATAATTATATAATTTATTATTTATTATATAAAGTTTTATCCAAATTTATAATCCCAAATTTTATACATATATATACATATGTATATGTATATATATATCATATCTGACCCAAAGTTGGAAGGTGGGCTATGTGTGGTTTGACTTAGAGAGGGGATTTCTGATGTGGGCTGACAGTAGGCAGTGAGGGGTAGTAATAGGAACAGGATCTTCATACTCTGAAATCTTGCCTTTCTCATTATTAGCACTGATTAAACATATACTGCAAAACCTGTAGTTTCAGCATTAATCAAGCATGAATGACAGATTGATCAATTACCTATTCTGTGTACTGGATGTGTAATATTCTATACTGGACATCAGCTTTGTGCCTAATCTGTTTTATTAATTACTCATATTGTTCTTAGAACTGTAAGATGTGATGAATTACCTATAGTGGTCGTCCAATGTACCGCGTCTCCCCCCACCCTGTGTTCTCATTCCAGAAGGACAGCGAGACCTCTCCCCTGTTGACAAATGATGACAAGGTGGACAATAGAGGAACATGGAACTTATGCACTGGAGACTCTGGCATTCCAGAATAATCTCCCAATCCTGTGCATGCTCCTTATTCCCTATGGCAACAAACCCCAAAACATAGCTCCTCCTCAGCTTGGAATGGGAGGCGACAAGCTTCCAGATGCCAATAAATATGCCAACCATGATCCACAGGGTGTAGAAGCTGCCATTCCTCAGGAGGAGTTGCTAATCTATAATGCATGCTGCCCACTCTACAGCACAGTTATTACTCCATACTCTCAGCTCCAAAGAGGCTACTCTACTAGTCCATGGGTTTTCCCATCATCCCTAAGGCTACTTGATTAGCTCCCAGATTACTCCACCAGCTATTAGGCCATTATACCACCATAAGCTACTTCTTCAAATAAAATTATTTTTTACTTCTGGACTGAATGGAGTTTGAGTCTTCCCATTCTTGAGGCAAGACTGTGTTCCAAACTTGGATGTGCTTCTCCCCTATTTCCATAACCCTTTCATATCCCAGAGCCAAAGGAGAAAACAGAATTGACTAACATCCTCTGGGAAGTCTCATGGTGAGCAAACATCTTATCTTAAGATTATTATTTGTTGGGGGTAGCTGAGTGGCTCAATGAACTAAAAGCCAGGCCTAGAGACAGGAGGTCCTAGGTTCAAATCTGGACTCAGACAAGACATGGGCAAGTCACTTAACCCCCATTTACCTAGTCCTTACCACTCTTCTTTTTTTTAACCCTTATCACAGTATTGACTCCAAGACGGAAAGTAAGGGTTAAAAAAATTACTGTTTGTTCAAATTGTGTTTGACTCTTCATGACCTCATGGATCATATAGCACATCAATACTGTCCATGGAATTTTTTGGCAAAGATACTAGAATGGTGAGACATTTTCTTCTCCAGAGGATTTAAAGCAGAGATAAAGTGACTTTGCCAGGGTCACACAGCTAGTAAGTGTCTAAGGCTGATTTTAGAATGCAGACCCAGCTCTCTATTCCTTGAGTCATTTGGCTGCCTCCTATGTTAAGATAGCAGGCCCATATTTAAACCCAATTAAAATATATTAAGACCTCCTTAGTTTAAAGTAGGTTTAATTAGGCCAATAAGCTTTGTCCTTCCACAACTGAAAGACACCCCCCAACATCTTTTAATTCTCCCCAAAAGAAGTTTGAATCGGCTTGAAGAACTTTTAAATTTTGGAATTAGAGATAAGTGAGGTGCTAGAATACCTATAGAATACCCAGGCAGCAGGCCTTCTGATCTCTTAGCAAAGGCCCTGATCTGGAAGTCAAGAATGGTGACTCATAGTTTCAGCTCTACCAGGAATTTGCTGGGTTACTTAAGACCAGTGATTCCCAAAGTGGGCACCACCCCCCACCCCCACCCCTGTGGGTGCTGCAGCGATCCAGGAGGGTAGTGATGGCCACAGGTGCTTTTGGGGGTTGTGGATAACTGTAAGGGGGTGGTGATAGTACGTGACAGGGGGCACTAAGTAATATTTTTTCTGGAAAGGGGGTGGTAGGCCAAAAAAGTTTGGGAACCACTTCTTTAGACGAATCATGCCTCCTCCATTCCCAGCCTTAGTTGCCTTATCTTTAGAATGGGAATAATAATAGCCTATCCTACCAGTATCATAGGGTTGTTGTGAAGAACTAATTAAATGACAGTTTTAAATATTATTTTCTCTAAGAGCGAATAGCTTTCAATGGTATTCATGAATAGATGTTATTACTCATTATTCCCTTCCCCCTCTCTGTAAATTGAGAGCTTCTAGATATCAAGGACTATGTCCCCTTGCAAACTATAAAATCCTCTGAGGTCTGTCTAGAGACAAAGACTCTTGGATTGGAAGGGGGTGGGAGGAGAGACATAAGAAAAGGGGAGGAAATGGCTAGATGGCTTACACTCTAATAAGATATCTTTCTTTGTTTCTTTGTTTCTCTCTTTCTTTCTTCCTTCATAACTCCCTTCCTCTTCCTTTCTCTCTCTCTCTCTCTCTCTTTCTTTCTTTCTTCCTTCTTTCCTCTCTTTCTTTCTCTTCCTTTCTCTTTCTCTCTCCTTCCTTCCTTCCTTCCTTCCTTTCTTCCTTCCTTCCTTCCTTTCTTCCTTCCTTTCTTCCTTCCTTCCTTTCTTTCTTTCTTTCTTTCTTTCTTTCT
>NC_058133.1:270328100-270415030 GCF_016433145.1 Gracilinanus agilis | reverse complement strand
TCTCTCTCTCTCTCTCTCTCTCTCTCTCTCTCTCTCTCTCTCTCTCTCTCCTTTCTTCGTGACCTCATTTGAGGTTTTCTTGGCACTGGAATGGTTTGCCTTTTTTTTAAAAAAAAAATTGTTTCTTTCCATCCTTCCTTCCTTTCTTTCATTTCTTCTTGCTTTCCTTCTTTCCTTCTTCCTTCCAAGGCCTGATCCCAGCTGCCAACAGGAGAGCTGGAAGTTTTTCCCAATTACACTGATAACAAGACAAGAGCAGTCAGGAAAGCCAGGCTGGTAGGAAAGCTTGGAACACTCTCTCACTCGGCATGGCTAATGCTGGAATAATCAAACACTCATCAATATCCCAGACAGGGAAATAGATCTTACAGCCTTGATGGAGAAGGTGGGTCCTCATTAGCATTCAAGGGGTGAGTTGAAAGAGCTCTAAGTGTATGGGGAGGGGGAGAGGAGTAGATGAAGGCAGATGGCAGGGAGGCAAGTACACAGAGACAAGAGATTTACTAGTTGCTTCTCTCTACTGGAAACTTTTTGAAAACAAGATGCTGGACCACTTGAATAGGCAGTAACTGCCTATGCCCATCTAGGCCTATACTCACTCACACAAATGGATTCTTACCTGATTAGCTGCCTATATATTGCCATGCAGTCCCTCACTCCAGGGTCAGTCCTGGGGAGAGGTGGAGTGGCAGATGTGGATGACAGGGTGCAGAAACGACGCCACCCCTCACAAACTCTTGGTTGGGTCTAATGCTGTAACAAAGAACAAAGGCTTTTTCCTATCAGGTATTTAGAGATCAATTTTTTTATTTAAACCCTTACTTTTGTCTTAGAATAAATCCTATGTATTGGTTCCAAGGTGGTAGAACAGTAAAGGCTAGGAAGTGGTGGGTTAAGTGGCTTGCCCAGGGTCACACAACTAGGAAGTGTCTGAAACCAAATTTGAACCCAGGACCTCTCATTTCCAGGCCTGGCTTTCTCTATTCACTAACACTCCAAATTCTCCCAGGAATCAAGGTTAAGTTGCCATTATGTCTGAAAGGGACCCTATTGGAGCTTTTACTTTCAACCTGGAAGACAGTGTGCTTAACTATTCATAGTGCTGATTTGGAGTCAAAAGAGCCAGATTCAAACTTTGGTTTCAGTAAGAACACTGGTATGACTTTAGACAGGTCACTTAACCCCCTTGGGCCTCAGTTTTTTCATCTGGAATGCACAATTCAGTCCTTTAACTTAAGTCCCCTTTTCAGTTTTGGAGCTTATAAGTAAACCTCAGACTATTTTCTGAGAACCAGAGCCAGGATGTGGGGACTGAGGAAGCAAGAAGGCTCTGAACAGCTAGAAAGAGGAAGAGAGTCTAAGAAGTGAGAAAGTAGAGGCTGAGGGCAATGCAGAGAAGTTAACTCTTTTTTTAAGTTAATTATTTTTTCCCATAATGTTCCATACTATCTAAACACATGTTCATGTACTTATGGACCTTTCTTTTTTTGATCATTTCAACTGACTCTTTGTGACTCTATTTGGGATTTTCTTGACAGAGATACTGGAGTGGTTTGCTATTTCCTTCTCCAGCCCATTTTATAGATGAGGAAACTGAAGGAAACAGAGTAAAATGACTTGCCAAGGGTCACACAGCTAGTGTTTGTGGCCAGATTTGACTCAGAAGGGTGAGTCTTCCTGACTCCAGGTCCGGTAATCTATGGTACCACCTAACTCTCCAACACCTTGCACATAGTCAACACTTCATATATGTTATTTGAATTTGAATTGAAAGTATTATTGCCTTGTAGGGACTCTTGTCTTTAAAAAGAAGCTGTTTGTAGAGGGGCTACTTTAATTAGAAAGGAATGGCTCCCTGATAGAAAAATTTCCAAATCCAAGGGCAGTGGTGGGACAGCTATGGGGATATGCTATTGGGGATATATGTCACTTTTCCCAGAGCCCCTCACTCCATTTATTCAGAGAGGTGAAGCCCAATGTGAAAAAAAAAAAAAAAAGCTAAAAGAAAAAACTACCTGACTGATCTCTTTTTTTTTTTTAAACTTTATTCAAAGAAAAGAAACCAAAACCACCAGAGTTCCCTAGCTGAAATTAACTAGAGCTTCCACTCCTCAGAATCATCTCAGATTCAAAGGCCCTCCCAGGCGCAGGATTGGTCCTTATATAAACCAATCCTGTGCCTGGAAGTAGGAGGTGTGGCCTCTCACCTGCATGGGATTGGTCCAATTCAGGACCAATCCCATGCCAGGAAATATGGGAGAGATAGTTCCCCAGCATGCACCAGGGGTCCCTCCCCTCTATTTCCTGGCATGCAGTCTTTTAAAACCCACACCTCCATATCGCCTACCATTTGCCTCTCTTTGTTTCCCCAGCATTTAGCACAGAGCATCCATAAGCAGGCACCTAATAAATGTTTATTGACTGACAGACTGACTGACCTACCAGAAATATAGGGATATCTAAAGTATACAAGTGTATGGCCACAAAGGGAGGAATGTAGGGTAGTGAATAATTATATCAACATAATTATGTGAATATGTGAGGGTTTGCAGGGCCTGGAGTGAGGAAGTATTATCTTCCTAAATTCAAATCTGGCCTCAGACACTTATTGGCTGTGTGACTCTGGGTAAGTCACTTAATACTGTCTCCCTCAGGTTCCTTATCTGTAAAATGAGCTGGAGGAGGAAATAGCAACCACTCCAGCATCTTTTTCAAGAAAATCCCAAATAGGGTCATGAAAAACCAGATATGACTGAAAAATTATTGAACAACAATAAATGTGTAAGACCCTAGAGATATAAAGAAAAAATGGAGGATTTCCTGTCTTTAAAGAAATTAGTTTATTGGTTCAATGCTAAAAATGTTTACTTTGATTCTTGGATGGTTCTTGGATCCCATCCATGCAGGTATTCTCAACATGGATATGGATCACAATCCATTTATTCCAAGGTTTTCCCCTAATACTCTTTTTTTTTTTTTTTTTATTTTAAACCCTTAACTTCTGTGTATTGACTTATAGGTGGAAGAGTGGTAAGGGTAGGCAATGGGGGTCAAGTGACTTGCCCAGGGTCACACAGCTGGGAAGTGTCTGAGGCCGGATTTGAACCTAGGACCTCCCGCCTCTAGGCCTGGCTCTCAATCCACTGAGCTACCCAGCTGCCCCCTCCCCTAATACTCTTGTGCATGTCTTGCAGTTAGTCTGTTCCAGGAGGACCACCCAATATGGTAGTAGGGGCCTTACTCAAGTTCCCCTAAAAGCTCATGGACAATCTACCAGCTATTTTTCATTCTTGGTTAGCCTGCCTTCTTTTCTGGGTATCCATGTCTTTGGTAACTTCCTTTCTTCTTCTGAATAATTCTTTCTTCGTGATGTGTTGCAGACATCTATGCCCCATCTTGATCTTCTCTCTTGCTCTTTGATTTTTTTTCTCCCTGAGGTTCCATGCTATCTAAAAACGTATTTCTCTTCATAGGGGCCTAAACATCCATATTTACTAGTCTGTCTAAAGTTTTCTCAACTATAAATCAGATAATAATACTATCTACTTCCCAGAGTTGCTGAAACGTTGAATTGATATAATATTTGTTAAGAGTTCTAAACTGTAGGGATAGCTAGGTAGCATGCTGGATATAGAGCCATACTTGGAGTTGGTAGGACCTGGGTTCAAATGTGGTCTCAGATAATTCCTGGCAGTATGACCCTGGGTAAATCATTTAACCATTATTGCCTAGCCTTTGTTGCTCTTCTGTCTTCAAATTTGTACTAAGACAAAAGATAAGGGTTTAAAATAATTAGAAGAGTATCTCATACATAGTAGGTGCTTAATAAATGCTTCCTTGCTTCCTTTCCTTCCTTTTGGAAGACCCCCAACTTCCAGTCTTTGGCCAATACAATGTATTGTGACTTGTATCTATATAACACTGGAAGAGAATATTGATCTTAAAAAAGGGTCTTTGTTTCAGGCAGAACTTTGTAATTTCCCCAAGATGACCCAGACCAATTACCTTTTCCAATTCAATTTTGATCCCTGTCCATTTGCATCTTCTAACCAAGCTGAATATTGATCTACAAACTCTATAAGTTGTCTATCCAAATGCATATTATAGTCTGGACAATAGGTATTCTTTATCTACTAATTTTTTCCCATGAGTATTGTTAGGCTAAACTCTTTAGAGTGATTATTTATCTAATGCTATGATCTTGGACCAGATGTATTCAATACTATGTCATTTGTTTGGACTCTGTGCTATATCTTCTCCATAACAATGTTAAACCTTTGGCAAGCTTACCTCTCCCAGTTCTGCCTTGTACAATGATCAAAAAGTCATTGAACAAGGTTATCTCTGTTGTCATATCTTTAAAAGTAATTTTGCATAATTCTGACAAATGCACTGCTGGAGGAAAGGCTTTGAGCATGTGTTTTATTCTATGAAATCATCTTTTTTAGTAGTTGACAAACAAATGGGATTTAGTATTCTCTATATTTTTTAAAAACTTTACTTTCTGCCTTAGAATCAAAACTGAATGTTGATTCCAACACAGAAGAGCAGTAAGGGTTAGACAATGGGATTAAATGACTTTCCCAGGATCACATATGTAGGAAGTATCTGAGGCCAGATTTGAACCCAGGACCTCACATCTCCAGGCTTGGCTCTCTATCCACTGAACCACCAAATTATCTTTCTCAAAATTTAAGTCTGAGTCTCCCTGTCTTATCTAGACTAGAAAGTATGGTGGCTACTCAGAGTCCCTGTCCCACTCTGGCACAGAAACTTTAACCTACTCCATTTCTGGCCTCTACCTGTTTGCCCCTTTTTAGGCAAGTCAGTGGCCCTCTGCTCTCCAGGGCTCACTGTACTGGTTGCCAATCTTAGTGCAGACTTTTGAAGGCTTAGCCTACTGGAGTTAAGAATTCCTGAGCTCAAGAGATTCTCTAGCTTCAATTTTCTGAAATCTGGGATTACAGGAGTGTTCCAGGACACCTGCCTTAGCTATATCTCTCAGAAAATGGTATGATGGGAAAAATGTGGTCAATTATAGAATATTGTTTATGATAGCCTGCCCATTCCCTTCTAATACTCTCATCAAGAATGCCTTCAGTCTAGATATGAATTTTTCTCCTAATAATTTTATATAGCTAGTAAAATAGGCATATAATTTTTTAATGTCCTCCGTTGCTCTCTTGGGTAAAAATGAGATCCAATATATTTTTTTCCATTCCTCTAATATCTTCCTCTCCTTCAGATACTTTGAAAACCTATCAGCCAATGCCTTCAAAATTGTGTCAACTCTAACAAAGACCTCCTCTTTGAATATTTGGTTTAGTCTAGCTGCTTTCCCATCTTTGTTCTCTTCAGTAGAGTTTCAGCTTTCTCTATAAGTACATCCAAGGCCATGATGTTTGAATCTTGGTGTTGTGGCTCCACAGTCCTCAATGGTGAAAAGTTTGTCGTGAAATCTTTGAAGATCTTTTCCACCTTTCATTTGCTTTTTGTCCTTCTAGTTTTGTACTTAAATGCCCTCTGGATGACTCTGCCTAGTTGGATTTCTCACAAAACTTTATTTAAACTATTTTTGCCCTTTGCTGCTTCTTGATATTTTGCAAGGTGATTTTGCTTCTAATTTTTCAGTATCCTGCTTGGTAGAATCTAAAAATGAGGTTTTTTTCCTACACTAGTTTCTCCTTCACTGCCACATAGCTCTCTGTTTGGGAAATAGGTCAAGAGTTTGTTGACTAAGGTGGTTTTTAGCTTCTTATGGTTTCATTATGATCATTTACATTGATTAAACTTTTGTATGAACTTGGCAAAAATAGTGTCAATGTCCTTTCCTCCATCCATTTTCCATTGGGGGGGGCATCAATATCTTATTTAAATAAGTCAAATTAAAGTTATTGAATTGCATGCCACATCTGTTGTCATGTTTATTCTTTCTTCTAGCAATTCAGTTTCTTCACTTTAACAAATCAGGAACCTGACTACACATAGATAGCTGATTCATGAATGACGTAGGCAATGGTAACGAGTCATTTCCTGACTGTTAAAAATATATTTGATTTTTATGAAGTCGTTTGGTGCCTTCACATCTTGTGCCTTCCAATTATAATCTTGGAGAAAATATTAGTGGTATATAGTAATGAGTCTTCTGTGTAATCCACAAATGTTTAGGCTCTCATTGCTTACTCTTGAATCACATTTCCTAAACATTTTTGCTGTCCTCACCTTTGCATTGAAATTACCAAATATTAAAATATATATTAATTTAATGTAAAAGATTTTAGCAGGTTCTTAATATAATTTGTCTGATTTCTTTATCCTCTATAACAGATGCTGGAACAAAAGCTGATATTATATTCTTTATTTTCTTTTTGCTTATACTAATCATGAACATTATAGTATGAGGTAACCAAATGTCCCGAAATTATGCTTCTTATTGCAATTAAACCAAACTCTACCATCTTCTTTATTTTTTCTCCAAGAAAAGCCTGTGAGGCATCCTTTTATTCACCATTAAATTCTTTTTTTTTTTCTTTTGGCTTCATTTATAGAGCTTGTCAAAACTGACACAACTCATTTCCTTCATTAATATATTCCCTTGGATTTGGCCATGGGTCTCACATTTAGAATACCAATAATCAAGTTAATGTTTATAGATGTAACTATGTATAACTTTATACATAACTATAATTTTTAGAACCTTCTTTGGCAATGTCACCATTACTGTAGAAGTATAGACCTGGGGGCCATTATCCATTTTCCTTTGTTCAATGGTTTACTAAAGAATTTCTCACCAACTAATCAGGCTGTTGGCCACTACAGAACCTCTCTGTTTCTAGCTGGATTGGTCCTCAGAAAGTAGAAAATATTTGTTCAATCATAGTTGAAGTCCTTCTAACTTAGAACTTTCCAGATTGCCAAGACCTTCAAGAATTTAGACCCCTCTTCAACTCACAACGAGGCATATAAGTAGGAATTTTTGTGGAATCCTTACTAGCCATATATTAAAAACCAAGTGGATGATGAATGCCAATTATTCAATTTTGATATGCAGTTGGATGGATTGCTTATAGAATAAGTCCACCAGTAACTATATCTCAGACACTTGCTATACTGAGCTGAGTCCAGAATTTAATAAGAGAAGAATCAGCTGGATGGACTATCATTCAAATAATCTCATATCATTTTAATTCAATGATATCAGTCAGTCCTCTTAACAACTGTAAACGTTTTTCCTGAAACAAAGACCCTTTTTTTTGAATATGATTATTCTTCTGGTTATATTGTATGAGTACAAGTCATGGGATACTACAATCTCTCAAAAATTTAAATTGAGGGTCACCTAGAAGGGGATACTATATGATATAAAATAGAATATGATGGAGGCAACAAAAATATAATCAGGAAAAGCATGATAGGAAAATTTTAAGATAGAGAAGAAAGCATTTTTACTTTGGGAGTCTGGAAAGCTTCCTTGAAGATGTAGTACCTGAGCTGGGCCTTAGGGAAATAAAAAGGTTTCAACATCTAGACATGTGGAGGAAATGCATTCTGTTCATGATGAATGCCCCATGCAAATTCACCAAGGCAGAAAAAGACAGAGGGGATCAGGGAAAAAATAACATTTTAGGGGGCAAAAATATAGTGTACATACAAGGCAATAGTGGGAAATAAAGGCTATAAAGGCAAATTGGAGCCAAATTTTGGAGGACCTTCAATATAAGGCAGGATACATTAGATAATAGGCAGCCACTGAGGACTCTTGAGTGAGGGAGATGACATGGTCAAAACTATGCAGTGAGAGATGTGGTATTTATATCTTAGTATGGTCTAGCTCATATTACCTTTATCTCATATTTTATCTCATATTATCTTTATCTCATATTTTGAAAATATCATGAAAATCTCATATTTTCAGTCATTTTTCAGTCATTCCCAAATCTCTGTGACTCTATTTGGGGTTTTCTTAGCAAATATGCCCTCCACTGGTTCCTTACCCTTTCATTCACACACACTCCCCACCTCTGACCCTTTATTGAT
Organism: Gracilinanus agilis; assembly: GCF_016433145.1. NCBI lineage: Eukaryota > Metazoa > Chordata > Mammalia > Didelphimorphia > Didelphidae > Gracilinanus > Gracilinanus agilis. The sequence goes on along the minus strand of NC_058133.1, from coordinate 270,406,993 downwards.
ATAGCCCAGTTCTCAATACACAGAAAGGGCCTGATACATTTTTCTTGCCTTGACTTGCTCACAAGCATTGCCTAGTGGGTAGTGGCGAAGCCTGGGTGAGGTAATGAATGAACTGGCCATTACCAGGGCACTGGCTGCCCCCACAGTAGAAGAGGAGCACGAGACACAGAAAGGGGGGTGGCAGAAAAGGAAGCACGGCCCTTTACATTTTGCAAAAGGACAGTCCAGCCCAGTGAACATGTGCACACACTTGCAGCCTGACACTCTCTACACGAGGCCCCAGTTGTCTCTCCACTTTTCTCTCTCCACTGCTTCCTGATTGGCAACTCCAGGCTTTCTTTTGATGGATCAATTATCATTAAAAGCCAAGTTCTCCTGCCTTTCTGTGCCCAGCCTCTTGTCACTTGCATGTCCATCCACCCCATAGAGAATTGGCTGCAGCAGATTTAAACCTCTCATTAGCAGCTCTGGACAATTCTTTTTTTTTTTTTTAAGTTTTTATTTTTTTTAAACCCTCACCTTCCATCTTAGAATCAATACTGTGTTCTGGTTCCAAGACAGAAGAACAGTAAAGGCTAGGCAATGGGGGTTAAGTGACTTGTCCAGGGTCACACAGCTAGGGAGGATCTTGAGGTCAGATCTGAACCTAGGACCTCTCATCTCTGGGTCTAGCTCTCAATCCACTAAGCCACCCAGCTGCCCCCTACAATTCTCTCTTGATCTGACCCACCCTCTTCCTGAACTTGGGTAAGGTTATAAGGACAGTGAGGTAGGCGATATCATTATCCCCATTTTACAATTAAGGAAACTGAAACAAGGAGAGGTTAAGTGACTTGCCTAGGGTCACACAGCTGATATGTGTCCGAGGCTGGATTTAAATTTAAGACTTCAGGCCTTCAGGCCTAGTATCTATCCACTATCCATCTCTCCATTCCACCTAAATCAGAGTGACCTGGGTTCAAGTCTCACCTCTGAAATATATTAGTTTTGTGACCCTGGACAAATTTCTAGAACCATAAGTTGCAGAAGAGGTGCCCATCTGTGGGGGTTGAAGGGTCTCCTATACAAATTGTCTCCAAAATAAAGGCTGAATTTACAAGCTGGAGGGAGATAGGATATCATGACCTCAGGAGTTCCTTGTCCAACTGTATAGTTAGAAATATCTTGAATCCCTAAAACTACATTATCCAAAATTCCTTTCTGTATCACCTAGAATGTTTTTCCCTTTGTCCACATTTGCGTGGTCAGGGTTGTATAAGTTCTGAAGCTCTGCCTCTCTCTTCCTCTTTTGCTCTCCTGAGCAGTCTGGGTTAGGACCTTTTTAGTTAGCTTTTTTATGCTAGTTTAATATTAATAAAACTTCATAAAATATAATATTTAGATATGGGATATTAATTTGAATATCTACACAACCAATCAGATGGTAAGAATAGGGGTCCCAGTCCAACTTGATCTGTCAAGGGATAACAAAACTGTACTACCCACTGCATCCTTACCCACATATTACATTACTTTCCCACTGTGTCCCTTCCATCTGTCCCAAGGTAGGTCCTTTAGGTTAGTTATTACCTAAACTCAACCCAGGAACTCACATCAGTGGCTGGACATGGGTGGATTTAAGAAGACCTCCCAACATTATTCCCATATCCTGTTCTCCGAATCACTTCTTGGCTATGACAGAAACTCCTTAGCTGGCTTTTGACAACTTGGTTGGCTCTGCTCTCTGCATCAGTAGTAGAAAGACTTCCACCCCATCCTCACCCCCTCACCCTATTTTGGTTTTGGTGGGAGAGAATAAGTCTTACTGGCTCAGCAGTTACAGATAGGTTGTGACCTGCAGAACATTATCTTCTCACTCTCTTCCAATTTGCCCTGTTTTAATGATAGCATCATCATCCTTTCAGGTGGAAGTTGAAATATCGTTTGAAATATTGGATTGAGCACTTCGTAGCTGTTAGTTTAGGCACAACAGGTGTGCAATCACAGTCTCATCCTTAATTCCTCATCTTCAATCATCCCCCAAACCTAGATATTTGCCAAATGTTGTTTTTATCTCTACAAATTCTCTTGCACCTGCCCTCTTCTTTCTACTCACATGCCTCCCACTCAGGTGCAGCCCCTCATTACCTCTCACCTGAATTACTGCAATATCCTCTTAACTGATCTCCACACCTCGCATCTTCTCCCACATAGCTGCCAGAATGGTTTTCCTAATGGGTAGGTTTGCCCACATCACTCCCCTACTCAATAAACTCCAGTGGCTCCTTATTGAGTCTAAGAAGAAATATATCTTCATCTCATCCTTTTAAATGTCTATTTTGCCCAAGGTTTAAGCTGCATAAGATTATTAGCATAGGTTTACTTGAATATTGGTTAAATAATATGTTGTTCAGTCATGCCCAACTCATGTCCTCATATGGAGTTTTCTTGGTAAAGATACTGGAGTGGTTTGCCATTGCCTTCTCCGGCTCATTTTACAGGTGTGGAAACAGAGACAGGTAGGATTAAGTGACTTTCCCAGGTTCACTCAGCTAATGTCTAAGGTCATATTTGAACTCAGAGTCATCCTGACTCCAGGTCTCACACTCTGTGTCACCTAGCTGCTTAAGTAAGTAAATACAGGTATAGTGGTAGATGCTCTAGTGTTTTACTAATAGGGTTAGGGCTCAAAAAAGTCTGGAGATCTACTCTGTATGATGGTAACTGCTAGAGTAGATGTATACACACACACACACACACACACACACACATATATATGTATATATATATATATATTTAAATTTATTTTTACCCAATCTAAGGGTAGGCTATTGCCCAGTGAGGAAACTTCCTCTCTCAGTGAATTTATTTCCCTACCTTTGATCTTCTCTCAACCACCACCAAGCCCTCCTTCCCAGGTAACATGGAGCCCAAAGGCCAAGCCTCCTCGATATCTTCCTCTAGTCCTGGGCCTAGTTACCCTAGGTGACCTAGAAGAGAGAAGAAGCAGGCATGAACTGTGCTCAGAGCTCTGGGTGGCAGCAGCCAAGACTGACGGGTTGTCAATAGCTGCCTGTCAGCTACAAACCTCCACCCCAGTTCCCAGGTGGACTTTTCAGACTTTAGAATTTCCTATTTGATCTCTCAATTATGCCACCTGACTCTGGGTTTAGGGGGAGGTGATTTTGACAGGAGTGCATGAGGCCCTTTCCTTGGCAAAAAAAAAAAAAAAAAAAAAGAATAAGGTTCCATATCTTGGCTGCTTCTACAAGGATTAAAACTCTCCAGATCCAATCAGATCCATATGTGGAAGGTTGCTATTCCAAGAGCAGTTTCAGCAGGGACTAGGAGACTTTCAGAAAGAACCAGACAGGCCAGTAATGCTCAAAGTTTGAATATACTGAAATGACTGAAAATAAGAGAAGTCCTAAAATAAGATAGTGGGAGAGACAGGTCATAATACTCATACTCTATGGCCTATATGCCAGTCATTAGAATCATAAATTCAGTACCAGAAGAGGCTTCAGAGGTAATTTAGTTCAACTGTCTCCTTTTTTTTTTTTTTTTAGACCTAGAAATTGCCCAAGGTCACTCAAGGAATGAATGGCAAAGGTGCTCTTTGATTAAAGGGAGGAGAATGGAGAGAGCTTTAGCACAAAGGTTGCAACTGAGTCTCAGCTGCCTAAGGTGTCTGTCACAGGAGCCTTAGATGTGCCTGTGTTCAGGATGCAACTGGAAGAGAAAGTGAGGCGAATGATGATCTGCTACAGAGGCTATCCTTGAAATAAGTGCACCAAGGCTCTTTATCCTTCTACTTAGAATTGGAGATGCTTGGACTTTTCTTTCCTATAAAATGGAGTGATTCATCCTCTGGGGGTATTCTTGTTTTGTTTTGTAAAAGAAAGAATACTACTAACTTTCCTCCTTCCTTCAGGCTTTGGATATGGAGACACTTACCAGGGGCCAAATCAGTTTTTGGCCCTCATCTGTGATTTCATAATTGGAAGAACAGTTTTTTAGTAAGTTAACACAGAGGCTAAGAGCAATTACAGAACAGTGGGGCTTTGTAAAGTGATCACAAAGGGGCAGCTTAATTTGGATAAGAACCTGCCTGATGGAGTACATATGTAATACCAGCTACTGAGAAGGTTCCAGAACTCTTGAGTTCAGGAGTTCCAAACTGCAGTAGGCCAAGCAGAGCCTGCATCCAACCTAAGTTTGGCATTAATATGGTGAGTCCATGGGAGCAGAAGGCATCAGATTGCCTAAGAAGGGCAAAACTGTATGAGGGTATGGGATTAGGGCGTGGACAGCAGGCAGGCTGAGGCTAAACTAAGTCTAAGAGTTGCAGGTCTCTGGGGCTTCTCCATATACCTTTATCACCTTTTCCTTCTTTCCACAGATCAAGGCAGCTCTCAGCAAGAGGCAGTGCCTTCCTTATAAACAAAGCTTAAGTCTCCCATGTCTATCTCCTCATCCAGGGTGAGGGAGGATTTGTCTCAGATAAGTGGGAATGCTTCACTTTTATTGCTGCTTCTCTCCAGCACCCCGAGGAGAAGAGCACTGGGTTGGAACATGTATGGACTAGAATGCCTCTTTAACTTCTCTCCCCTTTGTCTCTCATCCCTTTCCCCTCCTGTCAAATCTTTTGTGTCTCCTTTTTCATTTTCTGTTCCTCTCTCTCTCTCCTACCTCATCTCTCCATGCCTTGTGGCCTTTCTGTATCACCATGTTGGATTCTCCTTTCCCCCTTTGTCCTCCCGTTTCTTTCTCCTCTTTTCTCATCACGTCTTCATCTTTCTGTCTGTCTCTTCTGTCCCATCTGTTCATCTCTGTGCCTTTTTCTGTCTCTTAATGCTATCTTTCTGCCTTGTGGTCTCTTTTCCCCATTTCTCCTTCTCTGATTCTTCTCCCTTGGCATGTGTCTTTACTCTGCCTCCTTTATCTGCTCTTTCCCCTGTCTCCTGCTTCTTTCATCCATTTTCTTTCTCTTCTCTCTTTGTCTGTCTGTCGCTCTGTCTATCTGTCGCTCTGTCTATCTGATTGTCTCCTGCCTCTTTTCTCTCTTACTGTCCTTGTCTCTACCCTTCATCCAATCTACCCTTTGTGTCTCCCTTCCTCCCACACACCCCTAGGATGATCCCAGCTTCCAACAAGGCCTTCGTGGTGAACAATCTGGTGTCCGGGACGGGCTACGACCTGTGCGTGCTGGCGATGTGGGATGACACGGCCACCACACTCACTGCCACCAACATCGTGGGCTGTGCCCAGTTCTCCACCAAGGCTGACTATCCGCAGTGCCAGTCCATGCACAGTCAGATACTGGGAGGCACAATGATCCTGGTCATCGGGGGCATCATCGTGGCCACGCTGCTGGTCTTCATCGTCATCCTCATGGTGCGCTACAAGGTGTGCAATCACCAGGGCCCTGGGAAGATGAATGCCGCGGCGGTCAGCAACGTTTACTCCCAGACCAACGGGGCACAGCCGCCACCGCCGCCACCATCCAACTCGGTTCAGAACGGGGCGCCACCGCAAGTGCACCCTAAGGCATCCATGAGGAACGAGCACTTTGGAAACGGCAGTGGGACGTCTGGGGCAGGGGGAACGGGGGCCAGGGGTGGCGGTGGCGGCTTGGCTCACAGCAGCGGCTCCTCCTCGTCTTCTAGCTCTTTGGGCAGCACGGACGGGGCGGGTAGCCGGGGCCCCTGGAGGCTCCCCCCGCCCAGCACTCGCCCCAAGCCTAATCTCGACCGCCTCATGGGGGCCTTCGCCTCGCTGGACCTCAAGTGCCAGAGGAAGGAGGAGCCTCTAGACTCCAGGACTCCGGCCGGGACCGGGGCCATGGGGCGTCACTCGGACCGCGAGCCCCTGCTGGGGCCGCCGGCTGCACGGGCCCATAGCCTTCTGCCGCTGCCTCTGGAATGCAAGGCGCGGCGCAGCCATTCCTTCGACATGGGGGACTTCACAGCGGCGGGGGCGGCTTCCGGGGTGTCCGGGGGAACCGCGGCACAGGGAGGCTACAGCCCACCAAGGAGAGTGACGAACATCTGGACCAGGCGCAGCCTCTCGGTCAATGGCATGCTCCTGCAGTTTGAGGACAGTGACCTCGCGGGGCCCAGGGGCACTTATGGCAGCTCTGAGTGGGTGATGGAGAGCACGGTGTAGATGGCGGTGGCATCCAGGGTGCCCCGCACTCCCCTACTACCTCCCTCTCCCGCCTCCTCCTCTCCCTAATGTCAATTCCTACCCCCTCCTCCTACTCCCACCCTACTCAGCCCGTCAGTGGGATGCTGGCCAACAAGGTGGAAGAAGTCGTTCCTTTTTTTATATATATCAAGTCTACTCTCGATTATCTGCGTGCACTTTGTGGGTTATCCGAGGGCGGCGTTTACATATGGGACCACGTTCCCCTGTCCTATTTACTCCCTAACTCCATCCCTCTCACCACCTCCATCTCAAGTCCAAGACCCCTTTCCCCACCGCTCAGCCGGTGTGCCCTCAGGGAATGCAGATACACTGCAATTTGGCCTGAGCCCAGTATTGAGGAGGAAGAGCTCTTTAATCCCAAATGATGTCAAGTTGTGGGAAACTTTGTGATGAACTGTTGTTTGTGAGGCGCTTATTTTTTTTTAAATCTATTCCCCAAAGACACAGCCATACAGATAATGGAGAGTTCATCATATATTAGAAAGTCTGCGCCCTTGGGGCTAACCCAGTGTGGGGAAAAACAAAGCCATGATAGGAGGATGACTGGAAGTTCTTGTCTGGTTCTGGGGGAGGGTTCTTGAATTCCCCAACCCCCAAATAGTTCACTAGCTTCTCCTTCCTCCTACCAGGAGCCCAGTGGCTTCCTGCTCCCTTAATCCCAGTAACTTTCTTCGAACATTCCTACTCTCAGTTATCATGATATGATAACCTGATAGGTTAAACAATTTAAATTGGGAGGAGGTTTTAGGGAATAGAGAGGAGGTTAAGAGTTCTATTTGAGGTCATATGAATTTTTTTTCTCTCTTTTCCAGTTAGGTGAGGAAGAAAAAGCTCACCATAACAAGAGGTAGAGTCCTCAGAAGAGCTATATGGATTCCATTTAAATAATTTGAGAACAATTGGAGAGGGGGTATTGAGAATAAAGGAAGGGGACATAAAGGAGTTTGGGGAGAAATCTAAGCTTTTTTAGAGTCACAGAACCTTCCTGAAAGGGACCTTATAAATCATCCAAAAGATAATCTACCAGGTGAGGAAATGGAATCACTGGTGAGAATCCCATAGGCAATTAGTGGCAGCATCAGATCTGGAACTCAGGCTTCCTAACTGTTCAGAGTAAAATTTCTATGTTGTTTGTACCCTCCTTACTCTTACTCCTAAATCATGTCAGAGAATTTTTGCAGAACTGGACATTTGGTTGTGTATTGGATGGCCAATCTGGAACTCTATGAAAAACGGGGCCTAAGGTGGTGCTCTACTTTGTCTTTCACAGGGAGAACTTCTCTCTATGAACTTATCAGTATGAAATTAAGAAAAGAAATACTGGGGCTTATTGAAATCCATGTTTTTCTTTCCATATTCCTAGAAGGGATTAGAGATTCCATGTGGAGAAAGAAAGATACAACTTGTGGAAATTGATAGAATATAATTGAGCTTTGGATAGAGTGGCTTTTTCCACACATTCTGTCTTTCCCATCTTCTTTTTCCTCTCCTTTCCCTTCCTCTCCCTCTTCCATCTTTAACATTTTACCACCTTTTCCATATATAATTTTTCTTCCTTCCATTCTTTCTATTTTTCCTTCTTTCTTCCTATTGGTTGAATTGAGATCATCATAAAACCTAGAGTTTACTTTGTCTTAACAACAACGTTTATTGGCTACTTGCTGAGGTATGGTGATATATTCCAGCCACTCTAGTGAAACTCATGGAGGGGTATATTTCTTGGATGGCCGGAGACTGGAATCAATCTATGCAGGGCTGCCTCATGGTTCCAATGTTGACATTTAATAGAATGCTCCTGCAGAATCTAAAATAATACTAACTCTTGTCCTTCTTCCTCCTTTCCCTTTCCTTCCTTTTCATTCCTCCTCCATTCCTTTTCTCTCCCTCCTGTCTCCTCTTTCTTCTCCTCTTTCTTTTCCCCTCTCCTTGCCCTTCTTCATTCTCTTCCTTTTCTTTAATCCTTAAAAAGTCATCCTCAGCAAAGACCGGTTCTTCTAATATCTGTCAGTTAACTTCCCCAGTGCCAGAATAATCAGCTTCCCATCACTGAAGCTTTTTATCAACTTTGTTAACTTGGGACTGATTTCAGAACTCATTTTCTCCCCATCTTCCCTCCCTCATCTATACATTCCTCCTATTGTATCTTCTAATTCTGGCCATAAAAGAAGCCATTCCCAAATCATACCTTTCTTAGTTTTGGTGGTTTGGGGCACAAGGTAAGAGATCAGGAAGGCTGAACAGGCACCTCTCCCCCTAATGAGTTCACCATATATTCTCTTTATAGGCTCAGAATGGTATGTGCCATGGGTATGTACTGGCTCATGTATTTGCCATATTTCTTAATTGGAGTTTTAGAAAAAACGATATCCCTGTGGTCATATTATGATTCCATTTTTTTTTCTTTTTGATAAAAAATGTGGTCATGTACAGTAAAACAAACAAACAGAAAGTACCAACCCCAATTCTTGGAGGAGGGAAATATATTTTTCCTATTCCTGAGAAAATGATCATAATCTCCTCTGAATGCTTCAGGGTCTTATAGGTAACACTCCAGAATGGTGTTTTAGTTATGTTTAAATATTCACTTCTTCATAAGTTCCCTGCCCAATACCTAAAACTTGTAGGGGACCTCTACAACTGACTTAGGAAAGAAGAAAAGATGAATGAAGAATTCAGACCTCAAGGGATCAATGGTCTCATTTATCTCCCTTCTCATTCTCTCCAAGAGTTTCCATTTGCATGAACTCAAGTTCTTCCTGAATTCTGGAGTTCCTGATGCCTACTCTAAACAATCTCTAGAAGGTACCAGGCCTGACCAAGCAGAACTCTTTTCCCTTTAGTACAACTGACTTCTTCAATATTACCTTTAATACACACAGCATAAACAAAACTTACAGAAGCATATGTCAAAAACTTTTCATCGTAATATTAATTAATGCCTAGTAAAAGATTCTTTCTGAGGCACCAATGCTGATTGCACCTTTTTGCTGCTCTCAGAGCCTAAATGGTTATGGGATGGATCAGATTGGAAATTAAGATGAAAAACCTAGACAAATCTGTTAAAGTAGGGCAAGTAACCTAGAAAGGTCCCAGTCTATAATCACAAGATTATAGAATTTAGGGCTAAAAAGGTCCTTGAATATCATCTGATCCAACAACTGTATTATAGAGAAGAAACCAAAACCTCAAGAGGAGTGTCCAAGGACACGCAGTAAATAGCAGAGCTGGAATAAGAACCCAAGTCCTCTACCTCTCAAATCAATATACTTTCTATTAATACTAGGTAGTGCCAAGGGCATCTGACAGCAGGTAACAGGCATAGATTGAAGCTGACAAGTGGATCATTCCGGATATTGAGATGTGTTCTAAGAGGTAAGTAGGGGATACAGCAACAAGAGCCTCTGAGGACAGGCACACACAGTAAAGGTTCAACCAGTTATATTTTTTATTTCTAGTAACAGGTCGGTGTTAAAGAAGACTGAATGAGACATGAGGGTGAAACAGCTATAGTCAATAGGTTACAGAGCACAGGACATAAAATGTACTTAATAAATAATTTATTAAGCCAATAGATAGATGGTACGATGGGTAGGACACCACACCTGGATTAAAGTAGACTCATCTTCCTGAATTCAAATCTAGCTTCAGACATATTTCCTAGCTGTGTGAGTCTGGGCAAGTCATTTCATCTTGTTTGTCTCAGTTTCTTTATCTGTAAAATCACATGGAGAAGGATATAGCAAACTACTCCAGTTTCTTTACCAAGGAAAGTCCTACAGAGAGTTGGACACAACCAAAAAACGATTGAACAACAAAATGCTTGGTGAATAGATTTAGGACAACAGAACTGTGACTAGGTCCAAGACCAGGGATTTTGTCTCAGGATGTCAACATCCTGAAGGGAAGGAAGGGAAAGGAGTTGCCCAACAGCACTTATCTGACTTAACATCCTCATGATTTGCGTTTGTCTGTTGGCTCACAGCTATCTCATGTCCCTCAAAAAAGCTGGGTTTGGGGACATGAGAAGGGAGAGGAAGAAATGGGAAGGAAAGATAATCTCTCTAGGGAATCTTTTGCCATTATATCCCTTTTTCTAAGTCTGCCCTTCTCCATTGCTGAGCTAAGGGTTTGGTTACAGTAGTAAGATAAGACTCAGTTTACTATGGGAGGAGGAGCTTTGTGGCAAGGAATAAAGGAAGAAACCAGTTACCAGAAGCAGATACAAGATCAGAGTAGGAGAAGCCATAAGGATGACTTGATGCTTTTGAGTTATAGATTCAGGGGGTCTGTATATTCTCTCAGCCCAGGGTATGAATTGCCCTCATGATCTGGCATTGAGCTAAGCCTGAAATTGGGGGGCCAAGTGACTCAAATGTGGAGACAGGATCACTTCAAAATCTTAGTAGAGAGCCTTAAGCATATAGTGTTTATTTTTCTTTGACATAATTTACCCTGAGAAAAGAGAAGTATAATTCCTTATTTCCAAGTGGCCCCCTCTTTCCATTTTTATCTTTTTTTTCCAACTTAATGGGTTATAATCTTCAGTTAACACAATCTTTGTATACTTTTTCTTTCTCTTCCACATTCAATGTAGACAGGAATAGGATCAAAGATATAGAGATGAAAGGGATATTAGAGGTCAACTCAACTCAACTCAGCTCAAGAAGTATCTACTCTCTGTCTTTTGTTGTTCAGTCATTTCAGACTTTTCGTGACCCAATTTGTAGTTTTCTTGGCAACGACATTAAAATAATTTGTCATTTCCTTCTCCAGTTCATTTTGCGGATGAAGAAACTGAGGGAGAAAGGGTGAAGTAACTTGTCCATAGGGTCACATAGCTAGTAAGTGTCTAATGTCATATTTGAACCCAGATTTTCCAGACTTCAGATAATTCGGTGTTCTTTGTGTCTACTGTGCATCAAGCATTGTTAGGGAAACAGATAAAACTGAGTGAAATCTTGCCTTTGAGGGATTTATATTCAAATGAACCTTTATTTTATAGAGGAGGGAACCTCAGGTTCAGAAAGAGGTAATGATTCTGTCAAGGTCAAAGGCCACCCATGGTACAAACAACAGAGCAAGGATTCAAATTCAGGTCCGCCACTCCACATCTAGCCTTTCATGGTCCCAGGCCTAAACTGCCTTTCATCTATGTTTGTGGTACCCAGCCAGCTGGGTGTGGTTCTGACCATCCCTACAGGAATTAGAATTTTGGCTTCTGGCTTTTGCAAACAGCTGCTATGAAAAGCAACAATGCCAAACAAAAACATTTTTTCCGAAAGAAAAGCCAGTTTGCAGACAACAGCTCTGCAGAGACATACTCGAAGGCAACATAAGCAGTTTACAACATCACACATGGGGGATGACTACCAGCCATTCAGAATTACATAGTTCTAGCAGGAAGTAAGGGCTAAGGGGGGAGGTCCCTCTTTCTTAGAAGGAAACACTTAAGGTCGCTAAATTTACATATCAGCATCAATTCCAGGCAGGTTGCTTCCACAAAGAACCAGGAGGAGCACTGTAAAAAGCAACAACAAAAACAAATTCTTTTTCTCCTTTTCATGATTTGAAAACATTTATAGTTTCTTACTTTTAAAATCCAGTTTCCAGCTTCTCAGCTAACATGATTACAATCAGGTTCCCCATCTCTGGGCCAATCAGTGTTTTCAGTAAAACTCCAACTTCTCTGCATCATACTGGAAGGAACCTTAAAGACAATCTAGTTTCCCTCCCCTGTTCCCCCATTCTACTCCCAATCATTTTAATGATGAGGAAACCAAGGTTCAGAGGAGCTAAAGGGCCACATGAGTAAGTAGGAGAAGCCGGATTTGAGTCTAAGTCCTTTAAACCCAAATTTAGTGTTCTTTCCAATATAGTGTTGCCGTTCAGTCATACCTGACTCTTTGTGGCCCTGTTAGGTTTTTGTTTGTTTGTTTGTTTGGTTTGGTTTGGTTTGTTTTTGGCAAAGATATTGGAATGGTTTGCCCTTTCCTTCTTCAGCTCATTTTACAGATGAGAAAATTGAGGCAAGAAGGGTGAAGTGACTTGCCCAATGTCACACAGCTGATAAGTGTCTGAGGTCACATTTGAACTCATCCTCCTGATTCTAGGCCCAATGCTTTCTCTACTGCACCACTTCTCTAGCCACACTTCCTGGTAGAGTAACCTGCCCAATTTACTTCCCATCTCCTAGCCTCTCTTGCAAGAATTGGCTTATTCTGGAATCAAAATAGCATAAATGATTTTTACTCCTAAACTGATTTTCATATCAAATAGTGCCAGCTTGGTTTCTATAATAGTTCCTGTGTTCTGGCCTTCCTCCTCCCTATTACATCGAATGGCTCAGTGCCTTTCTTTTGCCTTTTGTTTAGGGGAAATTTTCATACTTCTCTTTCAGCTCTAGATGAGAAAGAAATATGTTTACCCCCTCCTACTCTTTAGAGTGTCCATTCCCTGGAGTTTCTGGAGCTTTCCTAGAATGGGCAAAGCCCTGATCTTGTCTAGGAAGATTTTTTGTTTTCTTTTCTTTTCCCCTCAAGCCACATCCTTCTTATTTTCCTGAAGGTCAGCTTACTTAACTCATTTGTTAAGCACTTATGATGGGTCAGACACTATACCCCTTGTGTCATGTCTGGCTGGTTTCATCTCTTTCTTCTTGCTGCTTCATCTGGGTTGCTCTCTATCCCTAAGCAGTCATAATTGTTTCCTATGGAATGGCATAAAAGGAAGTTGAATGGGAAGGGGGAAGAGGGAGAAGGTGATCGTACAGACTCCAGGGACGAGGTAGAGAAAGCCTCCAGTGCAACCTATAAAGGAAAATGACATGGATACCCCCTGAAATGGAGGTTCTAGAAGGAACTATCTGATCATGGGGAGGGGGGCTTCAGGGGTTGAAGAGATTTTGGAGGTGGGAATTCCAGGGCTGAAGTGATCTTTCTGGATGAAGACATTTCCAGGACATGGTGGAGAAATCCAAAGGTGCAACCTGGTAAGAAATAAAAAAGATGGCTGACCTCTCTGACTCTTTAAATGGAAGTTCTAAGCACTTCCACGGGTTTTCTGTCTTGTGGGGAGGAGATCCACATTTATAATTTTACTGCTTTGCCTCCAGTAAGGAAATTCTATTAATGCAAGTCAACAACTGTTCTACAACTTAGAGCCCTAAAAAGTTACTTAGGGCACTGAGTCCATTTCTTCCTGACTCTAAGGTTGGTACTCTAGTCACTATGCCGTGAACCTCTCTGCAGTTTTATAACACCAAACTACCTTAAAGATACAAAGGACTAATTTTTGTTTTTCCTTAAAGGAAAGAAATTCCCCTGGGAAAAGGTAGGAGATGTTAGCCTGGGAAAGGGAGAGATGGGGCAGTTTTAGAATTCTAAAAAGTGGAGAGATCCCTCAGAAGCAAGGAGACAATGAAGAAAGATGCTGGACAAGATGCTACCAAGAGACAATTTTTATCTAAGTATCTAACACCGTGGGGTATTTATCGAGGACAAGCATCAGGACAATGTTCTTTTGTCTAACCAGAAAATGGGCATTAGCAGAACCTTGTGGTAATGTAAAGGGTAGCAAGATAGTACAGTGAATAGAATGCTAGTCCTGGGATCAGGAAGACCTGAATTCAAAACCAGCCTCAGACACTAGCTCTATGAACCTGAACAAGTCACCTCAGTTTCCTCTTCTATAATATGAGCTGGAGAAGGAAATGACAAACCAGTCCATTATCTTTGCCAAGAAACCCCCAAATGGAGTCACAAAGAGTCAAACATAACTGAAATGACTGAACAACTGGTAACATAGGCTTATAGACACCAGTAGTGGAAGAAATTAAAAAAAGATAATAGAGAAAGGTCACCAAGTGATAAATGATAGGATTATGGGGATAGAAACAGTGAGACTGGGATTAACCTAGTAAAAAAGCCATGAGAAATAGAAATGGAGGATAAAAGAGGATGTGAAAGGACCTCAGAGGTCAGATCATCAAAGCATCATTGCTCAGATAAAGAAACTGAGGCTTAGAACAGAGAATCTAATTGTCTAAAGACACATACCAAGATAGTAAATGGCAGAGCCAGGATTCAGAGCCAACTCTGCCACACTGTACTGATGGGCTTCTTTGATGGAGAACATAGAGTGGGAGTAGGAGAAAATTGAGGAATAAGAGAGATAAAATCAGAAAAAGTGAAGACAGAGGCAGAAAATAGATAGGAATGTGCAAAGAAATGAAAAGAAATAATCAAGTAATCCAATCAATAAGCACTTATTATGTGTCACTTATTGTGCTAAATACTTGGTCTATAAATAAGAAAAAAAGATTAAAAAGCAGATTAAATTCTAACAGAGGAAGATCACCTACAAAAGAAAATTGAAAAATTCAAGAGGGAGCTTAAGTAGGAAGAAAAGGCAATGAAAGAAACAGAGAAAAGGTGATGACTCTATTCTGGATGACACAATTCTCCATTCCTGTTTTCCAAATTCATCTCAGAATAATCTACTCCTTCTGTAGGAAACTCAGTCAAACATTGGGGTTTTGCCTGCATCTAGACTGAAGAAGCCACAATTACAGCAGAAAAGAGCAGAAATCTGAAAGCCACTGTTTCAAAAATGGCATTGCTGGGGCAGCTAGGTGGCTCAGTGGGTAGAACACGATGCTTGGAGATGGAAAGACCTGGGTTCAAATCTGGTCTCAGACATTTCCTAGCTGTATGACCCAAGACAAGTCCCCACTTTCCTATCCCTTCTTGCTCTTCTGCCTTAGAACTGATACTTAGTATTGGTTCTAAGTCAAAAGTTAAGAATTTTAAGAGGGCACTGCCACTCAGTGACTACAGTCCTACCAAGGGTCAGAATTGTTTGGGCTGTGTTTTGAGTCTTGGCATATTGCAGACATTCAGGAAACCCTTGTGCCATTCAACAAAAGCAAATGTAAGAGCAAATGATCTTGAATATGGGCACCTCAGAGGTGCAGTAAACAGAGAGCCAGGCCTGGAGACAGGAACACTTATCTTCCTAAGTTCAAATCTAGAGATGGGTGGTCCTGGGTTCAAATCTGGCCTCAGATACTTCCTAGCCATGTGCCTCTACATAAGTAGTCACCTAACCCCATACTGCTTAGCTCTTATTGCTTTTCTGTCTTGGAACCCAATACTTAGTATCAATTCTAAGATAGAAGGTAAGAGTTGATCCCCACGCCACCTCCCAAAAAAGTGATATAGTGGGGAAGAGGGGCAGGATTTCATGGGGGACAAAGATGGACTGCTGAGAAGTAGGACTCCGAGATGATACAATGGATGAAATATGGGGCGTAGAGTTAGGAAGACTCATTTCTGAGTTTAGATCTGAGTTTAGATTATTCATATGATCCTGGATAAGCCACTTTACCCTGTTTTCCTCAGTTTCCTCATCTGAAAAAAAGAATTGGAGAAGGAAATGTCAAACCACTCCAGTATCTTTGTCAAGAAAACCTCAAAAGGGGACACAAAATGTTGGACCCACCTGAAATGACTGAACCACAACGATAACATTTGGTAAAAGCCTCCTATGGTACCTCATAATAGGATGGAGATGGCCCTGGGTTCTTGGAACCTATGCCAATGGATCAAACACTTTGAGAGATCTACCAAGATCACTAGGAGATTGATTTTCTTTTGATGAGTTCTCATAAAAGTTATAACAATGATCTCCTAAGGTACAAAATGTGAGTGAGCTGCATCATTGCAGTTTGCACTTATACTGATTGAGTCACAGCATCCTTGGAGCATTAGAATATTTGATGATGATAAAGGATAGGATTCAAGACTCACATGCAGCTGGCCTTCTCAATGCCCACTGATAGGCAGAAAGGCAAGGTTCTTTATATTAGGGAATCAGGAAATGCTATATGTTCCTAGGAATAATATTCCTTGAGGCAGAATTGTCCAGCTAGATTTTTCTCAGGATAAGGTAAGGAGCCAAATGATGAGATAACATACCAAATGCATTAGAACCCTTAAAATACAATATCTATCTATACACATTTACATGGATGTGCATCTTGTTTATTTTTGTTACTATTACCATGTGAGCATCCAGACACCTTGCCTCATGTCCTATCCTATTAGGAAGAAAGTACCTGGCCATCTCTGAGGAAAGAGTGTATCTCTTCCTAGAAAGCACTGCCATTAATTCTGATTCCCTCACCACAAAACCTGAAGAAAAAAAAAGGAAAGGTGTCTGGAACTCAAACTTTCTCCAATACCTTAGATTTAACTCTTTCCTTTCCATCATTATCATCATCATATTCATAGCACCATTTTACACCATATTAAGGGCTTTATAAATATATCACATTTTACAGCTGAGGAAACTGAGGCAGACACTGTTTAAGTGACTTGTTGAAAGTATCTAAGGCTGGATCTGAATTCAGGACTTCCTGACTCCAAAGTAGCAGGTTTCTAATTGATTGTTATTTACTCTTCATCATTCTAGTGAACTCAGTGATAGCTTTTGGGTTTCTTCAGAGGTTATGGGATAGCAGAAAAGTCATGGGTGAAGGTGGGACTTCCTTTATTAGCCTTTCAGGAGAGAGCAGTTTCAGTGGTAGTAGTCAAGTACTTCACCCTATCTTATGAATTCTATCACTCTGTTCTCTAAGTTCTTCTAGTTTAGACATTCCAGGCTGAAGTCTTCTCTGCTGATATCCTATGTTCTAAGGCCCTATACAGCACTATTCACTACTGTTATGGCCCCTTGTGAGATTTGCAGTTAGTTAAAAAATGTCAGGACAGGGAAAGGCATTAGAAACTATTCAATCCAATCCCATGCTTTACAGAGAAGGAAACTGAGGCTCAGATGCTATCTGAGGATATAAATAAGCAATATTTACCTTGGAGAAGGAAGAACCCAACATACATTCAACCATACAATCCTGAAATTACCTAATTCCTAAGATTCAATGGAAAGAAGATGCTAACTTTATATTAAAAGCATGGAGATTCTGTTGACCAGATTTAAGTAAGGGAAAATATGTCAAGTGAAATCCCAGAATATGAGAGGTAGAAGAGGCATATAATCATGTCTAGTCCAACCACCTCATTTTACAGATGGATAAACTGAGATTCAAAGAGATCGTATATCAGTTAATGGCAGGGTTGATCAAACAGTTCCATTTTATTTTATTTTTTTGGGTGTTTTTCCTACCATATCTTATTGCCCCATATGACTCTGTGGCTTCTGCGTCACACACTTATCCAGAATGTGAGAATTGGAATGGGCAATTAGACATTATGAGCCCAAACCCTTCATTTCACAGAGGAGGAAATTGAAGCTTAGATGCTAACAAGAGCTAGGGTTCTTTAGACTATAGAATAAACAAAAGACTTAAGGGAGAGGAGAAGGCTGGTAGTTATCATTAACAGCTAAATAAGGCTGCCGTGTGAACAAGGTAATAGACATATTCTGTTTGGCCCCAGAGGCCAGAACTAGGTCCAGTAGGTGGAAGTTCTAGGAAGCAGATTTCTGTACCATGTAATGAAGCATAATATAAAAGGTGGAGCTGTCCAACAACAGATCAAGCTGCCTTAAAAAGTAATGAGCTGCCTACCTTAGGAACGCTGAGGCAGGATAGGAAAATGGGTAGGGGATTCTTACATTTAATAGGAAGTTGGAACAGATGGTTCCCCCCCCCCAACATCTTATGATCCTAAGGCATGCATACACACACACACACACACACACACACACACACACATGCATTGTGGGGATTTTGTCCATGGGCCCATCAGTCAAACTTGGACTATAAGGAAAGAGAATCACAGACAAAGTTGAAAATGACATTAGCAATAAAATAGTCCAGGTCGTTTCTTTTTTTTTTTTTTAAATTCGTATCTTCTATCTTAGATTCAATACTTGGTTCCAAGGCAGAAAAGAAGTAAGGGCTAGGCAATGGCAGTTAAGTGACTTGCCTACGGTCACATAGCTCAGAAGTGTCTGAAGCCAGGACCTCCCATCTCTAACCAGGTTCTCAAAACACTTAGCCACCTAGTTGCCCCCAATCCATTTCTGAAAAAAGAAAAATCCCTCTGAAATCTGTGTGCCTTTGTTCCAAATACTGGAGAGAAGCTACCATCTTTCTGGCAAAGTTATTACCATCCTCCCAGGCAACTAGCTTCATAACCTTTGAGTTATTCTTGTTCTTATCTCTCTCACTATCCCCCATCCTGCCACACAGTCAATCAATGATGAAGAGTTGTTTTTGAATTTAGATTCAGATCAATATCAATCAATATTCTTGTGCATATGCACTCTCGGAATGTTAGCAGGGGGAGGAAGCAAAAAAAAAAAAAACCCTACAGGGTGGAGTTGGTTACCAAGGACCGAGTGTATCAGTAAATCTGAGGTGATTGTGAGCAACTGGTATTTCTAGTGGAGAGGCACAATGGATCCCTTCTCTAGGATTGAGGGTGTGTTAGGCAGGGCAGGAGATGATGCCAGTGGCTTTTGTCTGCATACTCCTCTTCTTCGGAAATATAAAACCAGAATAATAATAGTAACATTTATATAGCACTTACTTTGTATTAGGCATATAATCTCACTTGACCCTCATAACAACCCTGGAAAGTAGGTGCTATTATTATTCCCAGTTTATAGATGAGGAAACTGAGGCAAACAGTGGTTAAGTTGACTTGCCCAGGGTCATATAGTTAATTCTTGTTTGAGGCAGAATTTGAACTCGTATGTGTCCGACTCCTCCATTTCACAGATGAGGCCCAAAGAAATCAAATGACCTTACACAAGGTCACACAGATAGTAAAGCATTGAGCCAGGGTTTAAAATAATCCTAGACATGATCAAGATCATCATTTAGTTCATGGCTCTGACTCTAGGTAGGACTGTCATAAGTCAGCTGTTGTGAAGGGCAGTGAGACTGTGAGATGGCACAGTTCTGACTAATCACTTAGAAATGATTAACAGCTACTGAGCTCTAAGAGCACTGTGGGCTGCGACCAAAAAACAAGGAAAGAGCGACTCCAGCCCTGTTCCAAGATCTTCAAATTAGTCAGAGATGACAACTGAATGGAATAAGCCAGGTGGGGAATGTCAGAATCATAGAATGTCAGAGCTGGAAGAGACTTAAAATATACAGTTAGAACACAAAACACAGAATGTCAGAGCTGGAAGAGATTTAAATATATATAGTTAGAACACAAAACACAGAATGTCAAAGCTAGAAAAGGACTTTAGAACACGTACTATTAGAACCTAGAATATAGAATGTCAGAGCTAGAATAGACTGAAAGACCACCCAGTAAAATTTCTTCATTTTACAAGGGAAACGGAGAGATCCTGGATTGCAAATGTGGGGTAAGTGGCCCACTGTTTCCTCCTCCATGACTGATACTTTGGTGGGGGTACATGTTAGCGTCCATAGGTTTGCTGGATACATAGAAGCGATTTAGGGTTGTACTTACATACAGAGGCCTAGTTGAGCAGTATTGTGGATAGAATGTCAAGCCTGGAGGCAGGAAGATGAGTCAAAATCCAACCTCATACACTTATTAGCTGGGTGACCCTGGGAAAATCACTTAGCCATATTTGCCTCAGTTTCCTCATATGCAAAATGAACTGGAGAAGAAAATGGCAAACCACTCCAAAATCTTTGCCAAGAAAACTCCAAATGGGGTCACAAAGAGTTGGGCATGATTGAACAACAATCACACATCCATCTCTTGAGGGAATGATTCATGCCCCCTAACAAGTATTTTAGTCCCTAAAAGTTATCCTTTACTAAAATCTTGTCCTGGCAGTGGATCATAAGTCTGTTTTGGTCCCTTCTATTCTAGAAATCAATATTTAATAAGTATCTACTAGAACTGTACTAAGTACTGGGAATACAAAAAGAGACAAAAGACAATCCCTACCCTCAAGGAGACAGTATACAAACAAATATATACAAAGAAAGCTTGTCCAGGAGAAAGAGGAAATAATTGACAGAGGGGAAAGTACTAGAAGTATAGGGGTTGGAAAAGACCTACTATGAAAAATAGCATTTTATAGGGCAGGTAGGTGGCTTAGTGGATAGACACTGCAGGTCCTGAGTTCAAATATGGTCTCAGACACTTCTTAGCTGTGTGACACTGGGCAAGTCATTTAAGCCTCACTGTCTAGCTCTAACCACTCTTCTGTGTTGGAACTAATGCACAGTACTGATTCCTAGATGGAAGGTAAGATTTTTTTAATGATATCATAGTTGATATTTAAACCGGGAAGGCAGCAGGTGGAGTTGAGGAGGAAGAATGTTCTAGGGATAGGGGACAGACAAACCTGGGCTTCACAAAAGCATGTAGTATAATCAAAAGGGCATTATATTTAGAGACAGAAGACCTTCTCTCTGCTTCAAACTGTTTGACCTTGGATAGGTCATCTTCTCTTTCTAGAATTCATTTTCTACATGGGTCCAAATGAATATCAGAATAAATAGTCTCTTCTGTTCCTTATAGTCTTTATTGTCTATGATCCCATGATTTTACACATAATACACCAGAAGGCATATTCCCACATCAGTATGGAAGATACAATACCTAAGTATCAGTGAGTCAAGAGTCATAGTTTCTAGGGCCATTTCTTCCATCAACTCATTTCAGGACTGGAATCCAATCCCTCTCCCACCTCTATGCCTTGGTTTCTTTCCTAACAAAATTATAGGTTTGAATTAATAATCAAACATTTTAAAAGCAATTTAAGGTTTTTTATTATGCTATTGGGATAAGAAAACAAACATGATCATCCCCATTTCCCAGATGAAGAAAGTGAATCTCATAGAAGATATAGTAACTCATTCTTAAAAATTAACTAAGCCAAAGGGAAGCTGGGTAGCACAAGAGATAGAGCACAAGGCAAGGAATCGAAAAGACCTAAGATTGAATCTGGTCTCAGACACTTGCAACCTGTGGGACCCTGAACAAGTCATTTAATCCTAATTGCCTAACCCTTGCAGCTAGTCTGTCTTAGAAGTGATACTAAGACAGAAGGTAATGATAGAAAAAAGAAGAGGAGAGGACAGAACAGGAGAGGACAGAACAGGAGAGGACAGAACAGGAGAGGACAGAACAGGAGAGGAGAGGAGAGGAGAGGAGAGGAGAGGAGAGGAGAGGAGAGGAAATAAGCCCAGCCAGGATTTAGATCTATGTTTCTGGACTCTAAATCCTTAGCTGTTTCTACTATGTCCCATTGTCCCTTTGTGATCTCTAAGTCCCTTTCAAACTGAATGTCTAGCATCGAGCCATTAGGCATATCCCAAAGATTACAGTGGAATCCAAGGCAGAATAAAATGGAGGCTCAGGACCCTATTGTTGCTCCCTCTTGCTCCTTCCCCCAAAAAGCAAATGAGAAGTTCTACTTCTATAGGTTCTATTACCCCCAAGGAATCTCTTTACCTAATCTCAACCCCAAAGCAGATTGTTTTTCTGCCTCTTCTATCCTCAAGGCTGAAGCAGCCTGCTGAAGATGGGTGTTTATATTTAGTAAGTCCAAGCAAGTGACTAACTAGAGAAGATGAGATCAACCCAGCCACCTTCTGGAGAGTCCTGGAAGGGCTGGTTTCTCAAACCTTTTAATCAAGTCTTCTGTTTCTCCAGGCAACCCACACAAAGAATCTGTCAAAGGACTAGATTCTGGAACTAAAGATGTTGAATTTCTGCATTAAGGTTCTATTTTCTGTCCTGCATTCTTCCAGGTTGGATACTTACCAATTAGATCTCCAAGAGAACCCTGATCTTTAGCATTAGCCAACTTTGAAGGCCTATTTATATCACTTAGGGCCAGACACTCATTTCTGGTGCGAGGCTATAAATTTTTAAGCCTAGTATGTAAGATTATTCATGGACAGATCTTTTTAAATGTAAAATGCTATATAAAGGTTAACTAGCATATATTATGTGTATAACATATATGTATATAATATACCTGCATATATGTATCACACATATGTAAATATACAATAAGTATGTTATATGATATGAGAGGCAGCTTGGTATAGTGGCTAGAAGAAGGGAAGCTTTGCATTTAGGAATAACTGGCTGTCTGTATAGGTATACGTGTATGTTTTATGCATGCATGTATATCTACTTATGTGCACAAACACATATACAGACACATATGTATGGGCATGTAGTATATGTATATATGCACGTGTACATGTGTATATAAGTAATACATGCACATATACACATCATTATATTCTCTGGGTGAGCCACTTAGTTTCTCTGTGTCCTAGCTAACTGTCTATGACTATTAGTAGGGTTAAAAGGAGTTTCCACATCAAGGAGTCTTCTGTGCTGATGGAAAGAAACAAAGAAGGAGGGATGGAGGAAAAGAGAGATACAGAGACAGAGAGAAGACTGATCAATGCCCCAATCAGGCACTGATCTGCCTTGAGGGAGGGAGTGCCTTCAACGGGAATTCCCTGTAGCAGTAAAATCACAGGTCTGCTCCAACATATGTATGTATATTAAGTCTGTGACATGAGTAAATTACTTTTTTTCAAGTCACTTCCCTTTCCTGGACCTCAGCTTTCTCATCTATAAAATGAAGTGGTTCACCTAGATCTCTAAAATTTCTTCAAGATCCAAGCCTTTTGGTAGTATAATCCCATTATATGGATGCATTCATCTAGAATTTATGTGCTGGTGTATGACAGGAATCAAACATGGGAACCCAGTGAGGAGATCCTTGCACTAAAAGCAAAGAGATTTGGGTTCTAGTATTATTGCTCTCATAGTCTGGCTGGGACCTAAGGAAAGACTGCAGGTGAAATAAAGGCAGCCATCATAGTAATTAGAGCTGGGAGGGACCTTATAGAGATCGTGTAGTCCAAAATCTTCATCACATAGATAAAAAAATTGCAGCACAGAGGAGAGAAGTGACTTAACTAAGGTTAGTTATATAGATGACAGAGTAGAGAGTAAAATATGATTCCATCAAGTCCAATTTCAATGCTCTCTTTAAAA
The DNA here is from genome assembly GCF_016433145.1 of Gracilinanus agilis. Lineage (NCBI taxonomy): Eukaryota > Metazoa > Chordata > Mammalia > Didelphimorphia > Didelphidae > Gracilinanus > Gracilinanus agilis. Next base: position 270,383,816 of record NC_058133.1, on the reverse strand, counting down.
AAAGCAAACAAGCTTTTCAACTTCCTTGTTGGAATCAAGACTAAGGCCTCCGGTCTCTAGGTTTGTTTCTCAATCATCTAACTGTACCTCAATGCTCTCTTAATGAATTTTGCTTTCCTTAGGTGATTTTAAATTTTTTTATTAAAACCCTTACTTTCTGTCTTAGAGTCAATACTGTGTATTGGCTCCAAGGCAGAAGAGTGGTAAGGGCTACGCCAATGGGGGTTAAATGACTTGCCCAGGGTCACACAGCTAAGAAGTGTCTGAGGCCAAATTTGAACCTAGGACCTCTCATCTCTAAGCCTGGCTCTTAATCCACTAAGCCACCCAGCTGCCCACCCTTAAGTCACTTTTAGTCATGTCTAACTCTTTGTGGCCCTACTTGATGTTTTCTCTTGGCAAATATACTGGAATGGTTTGTCATTTCCTTCTCTAGCTCCTTTTCTAAATGAGGAAACTGAGGCAAAAAGGGTTAAGTGACTTGCCCAGGATCACACAGATAGTCAATGCCTAAGGCCAGATTTTAATTTAGGAAGATGAGTCTTTTTGACTCCAAGCCCAACTCTCTATCCACTGTGCCATCTAACTTCCCCAATGAACAATACCGTGTTACTTATAACCACAGACAAGCCACCTAAATAGTTCATTTGAAATCTAAGTGAACTCTAAATCACTTAGAATCAAAGAATCTCCCTGTTCTCTTAAGAATGTTACCAGCCAGTTCTACAGCATATTCTAGCCCTGATTAGAGATTATCTCCTTTTCCGATACACAGAAATGGAGGCACTGAGACATTGCTTTTGTACATGTACATACAAAATCTATGTTTCTGAAAATGTATGTGTGTGTATATATTTAGATATATATGCAAATGGAACCATTTTTCCCAAAGTCAAGGAACTTTACAACTTTTCAAAGGATTCCTTGGAAGGAGTATAAGTTTGGGGATTCTGAAAATAATCTCTTCCCCTCCCTGGTCCTCAGTTTCTACATCTGTAAAATGAGGTTAGGTTGTATGTTTATTAAGATGTCTTGCAACTAAAACATTCTCTGAGTCCCACACTCCGAAGTATGGATTTTTACAAATATAAACTTGATATCTGATATTCTTCTAAAGTGGAGCACATGTATTTGTCTGTGCCTGTGTGTCTGTGACTATGTGTGTGTGTATGCTTCCATTACAGACAAGTACAGTCTACTTGACCCATTTTTATCTCATCCTCTGAGGTGATAGGTTGCTAAGGAAAGGAAAGGGATCATACAAGACCTAAGAAAATCTCTTTCCAGAGGTCATGACTACTGAGATACCCAGACCTCTGTACATAATACTATCTGTCCAGTCTTAGGAGGCACCGGACTCTAGGTCATCAGAATGCCCTTTAAAATGTTAAACAAAGTCCATCGCATGCCATTGTAGTGAGATGGTGGCATATAGATTGGGCATTTGAACAATGATGTAGATTTGGAAATGACTAGACCAAAAAGTAGTCATTAATGAGTTGATGCCAGCTTGGAAGAAAGTGGAATATCTTTGTTTTTATTCAGTTGTGTCCAATTCTTTATTACCCTGTATGAAATTTTCTTGGCAAAAATAGGGAAGTGATTTATTATTTCTTTCTGAAGTGGATTAAGATAAACAGAAGTTAAGTGACTTGCCCAGGGTCACACAGCTATTGCATATCTGAGGCCAGATTTGAACCATGAGATGTTCAAGGAGGACTAGCACCTCTGATATGAGGTCTTGCCAAGCCCTTTCCAGGGTTGTTCATCCATCTTTGGTGTCCACCTTTCCTCAACTCTCACCTGTGGCTCTAAGAATCTGTAGCATGCACAGAAGCTGCACCCCAATAAAACCATCTCAGCAGACAGAATGAACCAAACTGAGAGTAAACAATATGCTTCAGACCAGTCAGTGAGTTGGGGGGAATGTCTACCCCCAGTATGTGAAGACTGGAGGAATGGGAAGATGAGAACAATTTGTTCCAACAGCCACAAAGGCCACTGAGGCTGATGACTTCACACAACCCTGTCTTATAAATCCAATTCACCAACAAGCCAAGTCATCATTCCATGAGGTCATTAGTCTTCTTCTGAACGAAGAAAAGGTCCTAGTACACGATAGGAACATTCCAAAGGCTTACTGGGTAAATAAATTAACCCAAAAATAAACAAATGAATAAACAAACAAACAAACAAACAAACAAACAAACAAATAAATAAATAAGTCAAACTAATAAAGTAAAAATGTTTATAGGGATAAATGTAATTCTACATCTGGGCTCAAAAAACAACTTCACAAGTACAGAATAAAAGATGCGTAACTAGATAATAATTCTTATGAAGTAAATAGAAGAGTTTAATGACCCATTAAAAAACGAGTCAAAAGTTTCATGAAAATGACAAGTGTTTAGCACAGTACTTTGAATTTAATAAATGCTTAATAAGTTCCTTCCTTCCTTCCTTCCTTCTTTCCTTTATCTTATCTGCATTAAGAGGTAGGAAATGATGGTCCTGTTATTCTCTGAAAATAGTCAGACCACAACTGGATAGAATATCTTTTTAGTTCTGGATGTCATATTTTAGGAAAGATAACAACAAACTGAATCTAGGCCAAAGAAGCACCACCAGCATTATGAAATACTAGAAGACATTTCATGTGTATATAGAAGGAATGGAGATGTTTATAGCCCAGAAAGGAGAAGAATGAGAGGTAAGGAGGATGTGATAGCTGTCTTCAAGTATTTGAAAGAGGTATTAGATTTTCTCAGCCCAGTTCCAGAGGGCAAAATTAGAAGCAATAGTAAGAGTTACAGAGAGGCATTTTTAATCTTGATAGAAGAAAAAATGAACAGATAATTGGAACCAGGATTGTTCTGGTAAGTGTTTAACAATACTCTCCAAAAAATATACATATAACACACTTTTAAGTTCAACCTGCATTCTTAATATTTTCTCCCTCAGTTTCTTAAGTCTAGATGATCAACAAAATAATAAATCAAGCCTTGACTTGTATTATTTGCTGATTTTGAAGGTGTAAATGCTCACACTGAAATTTTAGCAGAGGGCTCTTGAGAGCTTGTCTGAGCTGGCTTCAGCACAACCCTGATTAGAGCTATCTAAAAGTGGAATTAGACGGATATCTAAGGAGTTGATGGCTTCCCCCCCTCCCTGGAGGTGTTCAAGTGGAGGCTGGATGACCACTTCTTACTGATGTTATAAAGGGGATTTTGATTCAAATGTAGGTTCAACTGAGTGATGACTGAGGACCTTTCTAAATATTAGATGCTATGATTTTGAGGACACACAGCTGCCTCGCTGAATCATGAAAGGCTCAGACCTCCATCTGTCTAGACCAGCAATTCTTAATCTTTCTTATACCATGGATCCCTTCAGCAATTTGATGATACCTATGGCCCTCTTCTGGGAATAATGTTTTTAAATAATTGAATAAATGATGTATTTTAGTTAAAGGCCAATGAAAATAAAAATGTAATTTTTTCCCCTTATTGAAATCCCCAGACCTCCAGGTTAAGAACCCTGGTCTAGACTGACAACCACCTGCATATTTTACTTCTCATTCCTCTTACCCATCATATTCTTCCCACTCCCTGGAGTCAGGTGAGATCTTGATAATGCCAAGGAAAGTGAGGAAAGGGAAAGTCTCCATTTGGAAAATAAACAAGTTTTTCCATCTTGTACCTTATGAATCAACAAAAGGAGATTAGAGACTAGGTTAGAGGGAGATTTGGCTAGAGTCCTCTATTCTGTCATCAGTTAATCACATGAGGATTAGTAGGGAACTACCTTTGTTTTCTTTCTTCTTTGTATTGAGGAGGAGGTCTTGGACCTTAACAATAGTTCTTAAGCCCTCTGAATCAAAGCTGAAACATTCCAGTGGACTGGTTAAAGTCACCAACCCCTTTCTATACCTTCTGTAGTCTTATTTTGTCATCTCACTGATCTGAACTATTTTTGGCATAGAAGAGCCCTTTAACTGAACTCTCCCCACCCCCAGAATATTCTATTCAAGCTGCCTTTGGAAAAACATCTCTTTATAATTGATTAATGGTCCCCAAACTCTTCCCTGAAATAATTAGGGCCAGAATATTTTTTTTACCATCATGCAGTTCATTACCATCTGCACTATTTAATGAGTCAGGCCATGGGGCAAAGATATAGAGAAATAGAGATGGTTATAGAAATAGAAATATGAATCATAGTACTGGCTGCCACAGGTTAGTAGAGAATGAGATGAGGGGGCAGAGTTATGTCAGGATGGGAAGTGGGGAGTTCCAGGAATACTGGGAAACTCCATCCCTTACATCCAAGGAAAACATTAAGCTAATCATAGATTCTTAACGTCATAAACTCTTAGAGTTGAAAGGGACCTCAAAGGTCATCACATAGAAAATCACTACCTGAAGCAGGATTCCATTGTAAAACACACTAGCACAAAAAAGTTGTTCAGCCTCTTCTTGAACATATTCAGTGACAAGAGTCTTACTATCTACTCCATCTTCAGACAGCCCTAAATGTTTTCTTTTTAATTCTCCTTAGATTAAGCCAGAACCTACCATTCAGTAACTTTTACAGTCTGGAGCCACACAGGATAAATACCTTACCTCATTCAAAACTTTAAAAACTGAACTGATACTGTAAGTAAAGATGAGGGAAAAGACCTTAGATGGTCAATCATAGATCTATTTTTCTCTGGTTATTTATGTCACTATACTCAAAACTGAACCCATATGCTGACAGAGCCCACCAAAAGAAGTCCTTCCATGCCAATTGACAGAGGATCTGAATAAAATCAGAATGGTGTAGATATAGAACCACCTCTATGGCACTTTGGGGGAAGAAGAAATAAGACTGGAAATCCCATCCCATTCAAAAGTATTCCCTTAATTGCTTCTCATAGTGCCTGAATTTTCACCATGAAAAATAGAATTGTTTCGGTAGAATCTTATCCTCTGTTAAAATGTAAATGCAGGGGGCAGCTGGGTAGCTCAGTGGATTGAGAGCCAGGCCTAGAGATGGGAGGTCCTAGGTTCAAATCCGGCCTCAGACACTTACCAGCTGTGTGACCCTGGGCAAGTCACTTGACCCCCATTGCCTACCCTTACCACTCTTCCACCTATAAGTCAATACACAGAAGTTAAGGGTTTAAAATAAAAAAAATTAAAAAAAAAATAAAAAAAATAAAAAAAAATGTAAATGCAGTCAATATCAGTTATTAACAATCTGATGAGAATAAATTCATTTTTATCAGAACCTTTTAATAAAAATTAAAAATACTTATTATTATTCAGGGTTAAGCATACAAAAAGTGCTGTCCAATTTGAATAGATCTGGATATGCAAAAATGAAACAAAACATTTATAAAACAGAAACACTAGATGCTGGGGGAAAGGATTCTTTAAGGATCTCCCTCAGTCATCCTTTAAGAACAAACCAAGGCCAGGCTTTTATAAAGGGGAAGGATTGCAAGATGATAAAATATTGGAGATGGAAAGACCTTCAAAAATCCATTAGGCAAAATTTTTATTTTACATAAAAGAAAACTGAGGTCCAGGGACCAAAAATTGCCTAAGGTCAGAGATCCAGCCATATTTTGAAGGGATGCAAGCCAATTCAACAAGCATTTATTAAGTACTCACTGTGTGCCAGGCAGGCACTGTGCTAAGTAAGGGCTAGGGATAAAAATACAGTAAAAAAGAAAGACAGCCCCTCCCCTCAAGGAGTTCACATTGAAATGGGGGAAGATGACATGAAAAAGTGGCGGAAAGGGTGACAGGGATGACAAAGGAGAATCCAGGAGAATCCGGAAAATAACTTGGAGAGGATGAAAGACATGGATAGCCTCAGCTACCTTAAAATGGAGGTTCTGAGAGAAACCGGACAGTTAGAGGGAAAGGATGCAAAGACAGAGTAGTTCCAGTGTGTTAAGTCCAGGAGTGGAGTTCAGGGATAGAATGAGTTTCCATAATGAAGAATTTTCTAGGGAATTATCAAAAATGTCTGGGGATATCAGGAGTGAAAAAACCTGGGAGAAAAGTAAGAATACTATCTGAGAAGGCTGATGGGGAAAAATAGCGGAAAGGAATAATACAGAAAGAGATGGCAATAGGCACCAAGATATTCCTCATGATTTTTCTGAGGGCTCCCTCTGATGCTTATATTAGTATACAGTTAGAAAGGTGGATTAGCACCAGGGACAGCTCCTACTCCTCACAACTCTTTTCCCCAGGGATTGTTGAGGACATTGCTTGAGGGGGAATCCTCAAAACTTTATTCTCAGGTATATACTCCTGGGTATTCGGGGTTCATCATCTTAAGAGCTCATATTTCTATAGTAATTTAAGATTTGTCATTCCTTTTTCCCACCCTGGGATATAGGTAACAAATTATTCCTCCCATTTTACAAATGAAGAAACAGATGCTTAAGGAAATAAAGCAATTTACCCAGATTTACGGGCAAGGAAGTATGAGACCATGGACTATAACCCAGATTTTTTTAATACCACGACCAATGACCTCTGTGCTCAGGACCAGAACAGAATGTGTAGGGATGGGGAGGTCTCTGGAGGTAAGAAATGGGCAGATTTGCATTTTATAGTGCTTCTTGTTCAAAATCTAAACAACTTGGCTAACCAAAGGCAACAGGAATCATTCCCTGGCATCAGCTATCTATCATGAAAATGTCCTTGGGTCAGCTAGTCAAAAACATTTTTAAAGGGACCTCCATCTATATTTCCCCAGGAGAAAAAGACTCTGAGAGAAGATGACAAAGTGGAGAGATATTTGATATTTGGAGAAGAAAAGGCTGCAGACCAAGAAACAGAAAGAAAACTCAGATAAAATGCTTTATAGGTACTAAGAAAGAATAAGGAAATATAGGGAAAAGCATTTTAAAGAAAGGGTCGTGGTAGTAATTAGATTCTCAAGAGATGGAGGGAAAATGCCTCCAGCAGAACTCAAATAATGAAATCTTGGTTAATTATAGATCATTTTAACTCAACAAATATTGAAGTCTTACAACATGGTTCTTAGGTAGAAGCATAGAACTGGAAGAGAGTTTAGGGATAACCCACTCCAAGCCCCTCACTACAGTTTACTTAAGTCACTTAATCTCTCATTGTCTAAGCACTCTCTACTAGTACTATAAGTTTCAAAGCAGGAGCATTCAGATTGAGTAGAGGGGATTTCCTCACCTGGGAGGACCCCATGCTAAGAAAATCAGAGATCCTATCCCTATTCTTATTTATGTTGTTGTTATTGTTTTTCTCCACATTTACTAAGTACCTACTGTGAGAATAACTTTATGCTAAATGTTAAAGATAAAAAGACAAACCTTCCAGAAGTTTGCATCCTTGGGAGCAGCTGGGTGGCTCAGTGGATTGAGAGCCAGACCTAGAGATGGGAGGTCCTGGGTTCAAATATGGCCTCAGACACTTCCTAGCTGTGTGATCCTGGGCAAGTCACTTGACCCCATTGCCTAGTCCTTACCACTCTTCTGCCTTGGAACCAATACATAGTATTGTGTTCTTCTACCTTCTAAGATGGAAGGTAAAAGTTTAAAAAAAGGCATTTTCATTCTATTGGCGGGAAATAATATATATTTTTATTTTCTACATATATGTATGTACGTACATACAGAAATATAATATATAGATAGTATACATATATGTATATATTTCTATATAATTATATGTATATAATGTATGATATATGTAACTATATATGTATATGTATACATATAATGTATATTACACACACATATATGTGTGAGTTACCTAGGGTCACATTAGGAAGTATTTTTCAGGTAGAACTTGAAACCAGGTCTTCCTGACTCCAAGGCCAAGTTGATAATAAACTTATTTTTATCCGGCACAATAAATAGAGTGCCAGGCCTGAAAGCCATGAAGAATCATTTCTTGAATTCAGATTTGTCCTCAGACACCAACTGGCTGAGTGACCCTGAGCAAATAACTTTCCCCATTTGCCTGTGTTTCCTCCTCTGTAAAATAAGCTGCAGAAGGAAATGGCAAATCATTCCAGTATTTTCGTAAAGAAATCTCCAAATAGAACCAACTAAGTGGCTCAGTGGAGAGAGTGCCAGGCCTGAAATCAGAAGGACCTGGGTTCAAATCTGACATCAGATATCAGACATTTCCTCATTGTGGGACATTGGGAAAGTCATTCAATCCCCATTGCCTAGCCCTTTTCAGTCTTCTGCCTTGGAACCAATACTGGTGATGATTCTAAAAGAGAAGGTAAGCATTTTAAAAAAGAAAAAGAAAACCTCAAATGGGGTCACAAAGAGTCAGACACAGCAGAAACAACTGAATAGCAACAACAAAGTTGGATCTTGGATCAAAGATGTAAGGTCCATCACTGGGCAGCCTTCCTTTATAGAGAAAGAATCTCCCCTCATGAGAGGCATTGTTTCTACTCTACAGAACATCCTATCTCAGTTCGGATAATCTGCTCACCAAGAAATCTCATCCCTATGCTGATTGATTCCTTTTGGGAACTCTACACCTTCTCAGCTCCCTCAGTTTCCTCTCCCCTTTTATTTGCAGGGCTGGGGCACGGAGCAGTAAACTCTTCCCAACGCCTTCTTCTCTTGGGAATCAGATCAGATCAGAACTTTCCAGATAACTCTCCATTTTCCATCAGCAGATCTGCTTGGTATCACCTCGATAGAACATCCTGCCCTCAACATCAATTACTGCCTGGGTTCAAATCTGGCTTCAGACTCAGCTGTGTAACCCTGGGCAAGTCACTTAACCCTCATTGCCCAGCCCTTACCACACTTTGGCCTTAGAAGCAATAAACAGTATAGATTCTAAGACAGAAAGTAAGAGTTTTTGAATAAACAAATAAATAAATACCTATCTCCATGGCATTTTCTAGCACTAAGAAATGTGAAATTTTACAAAAAAACAAACATTTAAATCGTTGTTTATCATATGTCTGTTTGGTGGATCCATTGTCAAATGGAATGTGAAATATGCATTTCTGAATTTTTATCATTGTTTTTCTCTATATTTTCAATAGGATATTTGATTTTTTCTCTCTCTTCTTATTTTTTGTGTTTAAATACATGGAATCAGTATTAACATTTTTTATTTTTAAGGATAAGTTTACAATATCAATTATCTCTAATATACATATAGGCATATGTATATATATATATACACACACACATATATATATATATATATATATAAAATCTGTGAACACACACACATAACTTGCATGTTCTGCCTTAGGCTGATACCTATCTTGTCTACCATAAGACCTAACTATACTCTGGTCCTCAGTTTCCTCCTATGAGAAATGTAGGTATTAGACTAGATGGTATCTCAGGTCCCTTGGCAACTCTGCCATTCTATGAGTCTACATCACTGTGAAGTCAGGAGCCAGAGAGCCAAGAGGGTTACCATTGAGTCTATGGAACCAATAAAGACATTTAGCAGAATCATAGGAAATCAGAGCTAAAAATGGTTCAGGGTTTGAGGCAACTCAGTAAGACTATAAGTTTCAGAGAAACTCATATATACTGACTTGTATTAGGAGGAGTTTCCTCACTTGGGAGATCCCTATACCAAGGATATCACGGGCTCTTATCTTCATTTTATTTCATTATTACAAGTAAATTTCATTTATTATTATAAAAGTACATAGAAATTAGAGATAGAAAAACATTAGTGACTATCTGATCTAATCCTTTCATTTGTAGAAGGAAGAAGCAGAGGCCCAGAAATGAGCAGTAACTTATTCCAGGATCATGTCTTGCCTTTTGGTTTAGCTATAGTATGTAAATACATTCGAATCACTGGGAAAGATATGTATTTAGTGCTTACAGCTTGCAGAATACTGTGCTAAGTAGGCACAAGGGAAGATATAATGACACAGTGCTAAGTGCTTCATACTTATAATCTCATTTGATCCTCACAACAACCCTAGGAAGTAGGTGCTATTACTATTCCTATTTTAAAGATGCAGAAACTATGGCAAACACAGGTTAACTTACATAGGGCCCCACAACTGGTAAATGTCTGAGGCTGGGAAAACATCTGAGGATGGGGGAAAAAAGCCAAAACTGTTCTTCCTCTAGTCTTTCTCTTGGTTAACCTTATTTTTTTATTTTAATATCATTTAAATTTGTCATTTATTTGCTTTAAACATTCTTTTCCTTTAAAATTTTGATTTCCAAATTCTCTCTCCCTTCCACCGCTCCTTCATCTACTGAGAAGACAAGCAGTATATGATATCACATACATGTGAATTCATACAAAACGTATTTCCATATCAGTCTTGTTTCAAAAAAAGCAAGAAAAATTAAGAAAGTGAGAAAATTAGTCTTCATTTTGTACTCAGAAATCTCCAGTTGTCTCCGGAGAAACATTTTTTTCATCATGAGTCTGTAGGAATTATCTTAAATTGCTTTATTTATCAGAGTGGCCAAATCTTTAAGAGTTTATTATCATTACAATATTCTGATACTGTATACAATGATCTCCCAGTTTTTCTCACTTCACTTTGCATCAGTTCATGTAGGTCTTGCCATATTTTTCTGAAACCACCACCCTCATCATTTCTTATAACACCATAGTATTCCATCACAGTCATATGCCTCAACTTGTTCAGCCATTTCTGGATTGATGAGCATTCCCTTGACTTCCAATCCTTTGTCACTGCAAGAGGAGTTGCCAGAAATATTTTTGTAGGTATAGGTCTTCCTCCTTTTTCTTTGATCTCTTTGGGATACAGATCTAGTAGTGGTATTGCTGTGTCAAAGGGCAAGCATATTTTTACAGCCTTTGGGACATAGTTCCAAACTCTTCTCCAGAATGGTTGGGTCAGTTCTCTACTCCACTAGTGGTTCATTAGTAAATCTATTTTCCCTTGACCTTGTAGCATTTGTAATTTCTAATAGGTATGAAGTGGCATCTCAGACTTGTTTCAATTTCTATTTCTCTAATCGATACTGATTTAGAGAATATTTTCTTACCACTATAGATAACTTTGATTTCTTCTCCTGAAAATTATCTATTTATATTCTTTGACCACTTATCAATTGGGGAATAGCTTTTATTTTTATAAATTTGACCAATTTCTAAACCCAGTATATATTTGAGAAATGATCCCTTTATGAGAAACTTGCTGTAAAAAGTTTTTATATTACTTCATTGTCTGTGGTACTGTTTAGCATAATGTAGTTTCCCTGATTATTCTTTTAATTAGGTCTAATTTTGCCTTTTTTGCCTGAGATCATGATTGCTACCCCTTTTTTAACTTTAGCTAAAGCATATTAGATTCTGCTCCAGTTCTTTATTTTAACTCCATGTGTCTCTCTCTACTTCAAATGTGTCACTTTTAAACAACATATTGTTGGATTCTGGTTTCTAATCCATTCTGCCATATGCTTCTGTTTTATGGGCACGCCGATTCCATTCACATTCACAGTTATTATTACTATCTAGGGAAATACTGTGCATTTCCCTCCATCTCATTTTCTCCCATTTTTTCTGCTCGCTCTCTCTCTTTTTGTCCTTTCCCTCCTCAAAAATTTATTTTGCTTCTAATCATTGCCTCCCTTAGTATGCCTTTATCATTCCCTCCCCTTTATCTTATCCCCTTTTGCTTTTATTTCCCAATTGGTAAGTTATATTTCTATAAAAAATTGAGTGTTCACTCTTTGTACCAATTCTGATGAGAGTGATGTTCAAATGTTGTGCATCCTCCCACCATTTTCCCCTCCATTATAAAAGCTCTTCCTTGAATGCTTCTTTTATGTTAGAAAATTTTCCCCATTCCTCCTTTCCCCAGTGCATGCCTCTTTCTCACCTCTTCATTTCATTCCAGTATAATTAATTAATATTCATACCCTCTGTACGGGTAAACTCCTTTTAACTGCACTAATAAAAATTAAGTTTTTATGAGTTACACATATTATCTTCCCATATATGGACATAAACAATTTAACTTTATTGATTCCTTTATAATTATTTTCATGTTTACCTTTTTATGCTTTTCTTGAGTCTTATTTGAATGTTAAATTTTCTATCTGGTTTTGGTCTTTTCATCAAGAATGTTTGAACGTCTTCTCTTTTGTTAAATATCAGATTTTTCCCTGAATTACACTTAGTTTTACCAGGTAGATGATTCTTGATTGTAATCCTAGCTTCTTTGCCTTCTGGAATATCATAAGTCAAGCCCTCTGTTCTTTTTACATGGAAGATGCTAAATCTTGTGTAATCCTGACTATGGCATCATGATACTTGAATTGTTTCTTTGTGGCTGCCTAAAGTATTTTCTCTTTGGCCTAGGAGCTCTGGAATTTGGCTATAATATTCTTCAGAGTTTTCATTTTGAGATGGCTTTTAGAAGTTAATCAGTATATTCTTTTTTTTTTTAATTGAACGCTTACCTTCTGTCTTAGAGTTGATAGTATTAGCTCTAAGGTAGAAAAGCAATAAAAAAAACTGGGCAATTGGAGTTAAGTGACTTGTCCAGATTCACATACCTGAGGCCAGAATTGAACACCGGACCACCCATCTCCAGGCTTGGCTCTCTCTATCCAATGAAGCATTTAGCTGTCCTAGATTCTTTTGATTTCTATTTTATCCTTTGGACCTAAGATATCAGGGCAGTTCTCCTTTATAATTTCTTGAAACATGATAACTAGACTCTTTTTTCAGCATGGCTTTCAGTTACACAGAGATAGTATTCTTACATGAAGATACATTCTTAATTTATCTCTCCTCAATCTATTTTCCAGGTCAGTTGTTTTCCTGATAAGGTATTTCGCATTTTCTTTTTTTTTAATTCATTCTTTTGATTTGGTTTTATTGTTTTTGATATCTCATGGAGTTTTTAGTTTCTACTTGCCTAATTCTAACTTTTAAGAAATTGTTTTCTTCAGTAAACATTTGTACCCTTTTTTCCAATTCTTCCCTGTATGATGTTATTTTCTTCAATATTTTTGTGCCTCTTTCACCAAACTGATAATTCTCTATTCATAATTTTCTTGCATAATTCTCATTTCTTTTCCTATTTTTCTTCTACTACTCTTATATCTTTCTTTAACTTTTCCAGGAATTCTTAGATCCAATTAACTTTTCTTTTAGGCTTCTTTTACAGCTGTTTTTACATTGTTGCCTTCTTCTAAATTTATGTCTTGGTCTTTTCTGCCACTGTAGTAGATATTTGTGGTTAATTTTTTTCTATTGTTGTTATTTGCTCATTTTCCCAGCCTATTTCTTCACTTTGAACTTCATTTTGATTTTGGTCTCTGCTCACCTTAGGGTAAAGAGGCACCGTGCCAAACTTCAGAATTTTTTGTGCTTCTATTTTCAGAGCTAGTTCTTGGAGTCTACAAGTTTTTTGGGCTTCCTTGATGGTGTAATTCTTGGTGAGGTATAGTCACTTCTCTCTTGGTCTGTGCTCTGGTTTTTACCCAGCTGCAACTGCAAGTGCTAGTTTCTTTCTTGCTTTGAATCTATGAATAGGACTCCTACTCCATTATGATTTTCTCCACTGCTTTTTTCCATCCTTCATCTATAACCCAGAATTGCATATAGGTAACAGAGTTTCCAATCAGTGCCAGCACAGATGCCTTCATAATCTCTTTCTGACCAGTTGTCAAACCGCTTACCATTTCTGGGTCAAGAGCTCCCATTGTTGCTGAAACCTCTGTTGCCACTGTTGAATGTGTGAGCTCCAGGCAGGCTTCCACTGTGGTGTTACAGATTTCTCCTGCCAACCTCTAAAGTTTTCTTAGACTGAAAAGAAGTCTCATCTTAACATTTGTTGGCTCTGCCATCTTAAAATTTTATTTGAGGTTTTATTTTAAAGTTGTTGAGAAGGGAATGTTAAGAGAGTTCAGGTGGGTGGCTGCCCCCAATCCACCACCTTCTTCCCATTCCTGCTGGTAAGAAATGTTCATTTTAATGGAGGAGACTTGTAAATAACTAGGCACATGCCAGATATATAGAAAGTAGACAAAGGAACTTTGAAATGAGTCTTAAAAGAAAGTGGGAAAACAAAGAGTTTGAGAGGGAAAGAGCATTCCAGGCACAGGAAGTAGTTAGTACAAAGGTAAAGATAAGAAGCAAATGGAATGTCATGTTCAGGGACCTCCAACTAACTGAGATGGATGGCAAAAATATTATTATCCCTATTTTACATATGGAGACAGTAAGGCACTGAACATTTCAATGCTTTTGAGATGCATAGCTAGTCAGTGTTAAAACTAGGATTCACCTTCAGGTCTTCTGATGCCAAATATAGTCACCTTTTTTCTACTATTCTTTTGAGAGAGATTTGGTGTTTGTGGGAGGGGTTAATGGCTACAGAAAGGAAACTAGGCTGAATGGAGGAGTGTTAAATAGATTCAGGGTGCTAAATGAATGAGTGGGGAAGTAGGAGGAATATTTTGACTCCAAATCTAATACCATTTCTAAGCTTTCCCCCCCATCATTATAGAGTCAGACCAAGCTTCAGGAGAGAAAACAATGAGAGAGAATAGGGAGATGGGGAGAATAGAAGTCAGAGAAGAGCATGGGGAAGAGGAGCAAGAGAATCAAAAGATGTCTATAGTCCTGCTTGGAGCCCTCCTTCCTTTGAGTCCCCTGAGGGAAGGGTGGGAGGTAGTGGTTTAGGAGGCAAACCTCTGAAGGGCAGACAAGTGATGTGGGAGGAAAACAAAAGGAGGCAGGGGAAGGAGCCCAGAGAGTGGCAGGTACATGAGTGGAAATAAGTCATCCCTTTCTGGGAGAAGAGACAGACCTGTGGGAGAGGAGTATGAGCAGAAGGAAGAAGAGAAAGGAAGCAGAGGGAGGCAACAGAACATCAGAAGAACCCAGTGGCTTACCTCCCATTGGAAAGGGTGGATGTTAACAGCAACTGGGTTCAGGAAGGCACTCTGTCAGTCATGCTTTAACAAAGAGAAATTATTCAGTCTTGAGTTTCAGATTTCATTTGACAGGCAACTGGGCTGTGGGAACAGAATTGTAGCATTTATAGTTGGAAGTAACTTCATTTAGTCCAAACCCCTTGCTTTACAGAGGAGGGAAAAGGAGTCCAGAGGAGAGGAAATGACTTGCCCAAGGTCACACAACTAGTTAATAGTAGAAGCCAAATATGAAATGAAATATATATATATATATATATATATATTTTCTCCCCTGATATAATTTGAGCTACTGGTCCCCAGATACCAAACCAAGAGTCAGTTCCTACTTTCTCATGTTCAAAACTTTTCTAGCCTTCTAGGAATTGCCAAAACTTGTTCTCTAAGACAGCCTGAAATCCACTGGTTAGCTCCATTCCAGGATGAAAAATAAAAACAGGACTTTGTGGAAGCTCCAAATCCTCATCTGTAAAAATGAGATGAAAATACTTACAGATTCTACATTGCAAGGTAATGAGGATCTGGTGAGGAAAATAGATATCATATATATATTTTAAACTCTTACCTTCCATCTTTTGATCAATGCTATGTATTGGCTCCAAGGTAAAAGAGTGGTAAGGGCTAGGCAATGGTGTTAGGTGACTTGTCCAGGGTCACACAGATAGAAAGTATCCAAGGTCACAATTTAAATTCTCTAGGCCTGGCTCACAATCTACTGAGTCATCTAGCCGCCCCTGCTATGGATTTTTAGTATGCTTCCTAACTGAGAAGTGATATGTAAATAAGACTGGATCTTTGAAAAAATTAAATGTTTTTCTTTATATTGGACCTCACTATTCTCTCCCAAACTGGAAGTAAAGTAGTCCCTCAATAGCTTAAACCCACTACTGGTTATCATAGATGATCTAGCCTGGTTTGCCTTCTTTTGGCAGGTTGGGTGGCTTCCTGTATTGGGAGCAGACTTAGTGAGGACATCTCATTGGCTTTAACCCTGTGGGAGCTCAGAACTCCTGAACTCATGGGATCCACCATCCTCAGCCTCCCCAGTATCAGGGATTAATGGCACCCCCACCACAGCCACTGAGGATCTACTTACTCTTTTTTTTTTTAATTTTTTTTTAAACCCTTGTACTTCGGTGTATTGTCTCATAGGTGGAAGATTGGTAAGGGTGGGCAATGGGGGTCAAGTGACTTGCCCAGGGTCACACAGCTGGAAGTGGCTGAGGCCAGGTTTGAACCTAGGACCTCCCGTCTCTAGGTCTGACTCTCACTCCACTGAGCTACCCAGCTGCCCCCTCTACTTACTCTTAATAGGATCAGAGACTCAGAGCTAGAAGGGACCTCAGAGGTCACTGAATCCAATCTTTCATTTTGCTGAGGAGGAAACATAGTGTGGCTAAGTGACTCGCACAGGGTTTTATAGCTAATGTCTAAACTAGGATTTGATCTGACTTCTTCTTGCCTGTAATCACTACACGATTGTTGTTCAATCATTCAGTTGTGTCCGACTTCTTGTGACCCCATGAACCATAGCTGTCCAAGGGTTTTCTTGGCAAAGACACGGGAGTATCTTGACATTTCCTTCTCCATTGTAAACTGGGAGTTGATCCCATAGCTTCTTGAATCTAACCATTATACAATACTACCTCTCAGATTGTCAGGGAAGGTATATATGAAAGAGTTTGGACTTGAGCTGTGCTTTGAAGGATGGTGTGGATTGGATTTGCTTTAGCAGAAAATGGAAGGCATAGAGAGAGCATTGTGTAGTAGACAGACCTGGAGTCAAGTAAGACCTGGGTTTGTGCCCTACCTCTGACATTAGCTGTGTGACCACAAGAGAGTCATTTAACCTATCTGAACCTTAATTTCCTCATCTGTAAAACAGGGATGATATCATCTCTTGTAATTTCCTTCCAGGATTATTGCAAGGAAATAAAGACTTTGAACAATTTTATAAACCTTTAAGCATTTTATAAATGTCAATTCGTGATGATTCGAGACAGGGGAAATTGTTTAAACCCAAGGTATGGACTTGCTGAGTTCAGGGAAGGATGAAGAGATCAGTTAGACTGGGACAGAGAATACTTTTTGAGGAATAATGGGAATATCTAGAAGAGGTCCTATAGCACTTAACTATGAAGGGCTCTGAATGCCAAGCTAAGTATTTTGGATTTACCCCTATAAGAATTAGAGAACTAATGTAGGATTTTGAGCTATGGGCTAATAATAATAATAATAATAATAATAATAATAATAATAATAATAATGTACATCATAGTGTTTTGGAAGTTACAAAGCACTTTTATATATAAAATCTAATCGTATCTCACAATAATCTTGTAAGCAGGTGGCTCAGTGGTTAGAGTGCTGGGCCTGGAGTCAGACCCATCTTCCTGAGTTCAAATCCAACCTCAGACATTTATTAATTGTGTGCCCCTGGGCAAGTCACTGCACCCTGTTTGCCTCAGTTTCCTCATCTATAAAATGAGTTGGAGAAGGAAATAGTAAACCACTCCGGTATCTCTGCCAAGAAAACCCCATTCTGATCATGAAGAGTTACATATGACTAAAACAACAATAACCTCATTATGGTTGGTACTTCAGTGTTCCAGAGAGCTGTGATCATTTTGGTGTGGGTAGTCCCTCCACTGAGGTAGATCTCATCCCCTACATTCCTTAAGTAGGTAGTTCTTCATGAATTGGTGTGGCAAAAACAAAAAAAAATCTGTTAATTTGAAATGACACAACTCTCCAAATTTAGCCAGGCTGGTGTTTGGATACTTAAAACCTGTTCCTTTGGGAAGCACTTGCCCAGAATTTCCACTCTGCTGGCATAGCCTACAAGAACTCAGAGCCATTTTCAATCCAAAACAAAGACTTGACATTAGGGAGAAGGGAAGAAGGGAGAGAAAAGGGTTAGGTAGAGTATCTATTATTATTCCCATTTTCCAGATGCAAAAATTGAGCCTTAGAGAGGGGAAGTGATCGCTCTTCAAAGTCACATAATTAGTAAATGTCAGTCAGGTCTCTGATTCTCTGATCATAAGGTCATAGATATAAGGCTAGAAGGGATTGGGGAGGTTGTCTAACTAAACTCTTTGTTGGATAAGGAATCCAAAGCTGAGAGAAGTTGTGACTTTTCTGAAGGCACTCACATGGTTAGTGACAGACCTCAGATTCAAACTCAGCCCTTTAACTGTGGCAATGAGGCTGGGTGGGTTGATCATTAGATTTGAAGTCAGTTTATCAATAACATTTGTTAAGTTCAGGCTGGTGGTGCACTGGATAGATCACTGGACCTGGAATCAGGAAGACCTGAGTTCAAATACAGTCTCAGACCCTTACTAGCTGGGTGACTCTGGACAAGCCACATTACCCTATTTGCCTCAGTTTCCTCTCCTGTAAAATGAGCCAGAGAAGGGAATGCTAAACCACTCCGGTGTCTTTGCTGAGAAAATACCAAATGGGGTCATGAAGAGTCAGATACGGCTGAAATGACTAAATAACAAAACAATAAGTGCTTATTTTCTCCCCTGAGCTAGATCTCATCCCTTATAATCCTTAGTAGAAAATTATTCATGAATTAGTGTGGCAAAAAATAATGACAAAACTCTCCCAATTTCACTAGGCTGGTGTTTAGATAATGAAGACTGCTAAGTAGAGGAGCTACAAAGATAGGGCAGAGATAGTTCTTACTGTCTAATGAGGGGGAAGACTATGTATAAACAAGAACTATACAGGATAAAGGGGAGAGAATCCACAGAGGAGACACTCTAGAATTAAAGAGAGTCTGGAAAGGTTTCCTAGAGAAGATGGGATTTGAACTGGGAAGGAAGAGGATGGGGTGCATTCTAGGCTTGGGGAAAAGAGTGAAAATGCCTGGAATCAGTCTGCTCAGAGGTCAGATATTGCCTGAAACACTTCCTAGTGTGGCCCGAGCAAGTTATTCATAAACTCTCTGAAACTCAGTTTCCCCATCTAGAGGATTTCTAAGGTCCATTCTCTTCAGAGGTGGCTAGGTCTTACAGTGGATAGAGTGCTAGGTCTGGTGTCAGGAAGACTCATCTTCCTGAGTTCAAATCTGGCCTTAGACACTTACTAGCTGTGTGTTCCTGGCCAATTTCACTCCATTTGCCTCAGTTTCCTCATCTGTAAGATGAATTGGAAAAAGAAATGGCAAACCACTCCAGCATCTTTGCCAAGAAATGGCAAATGGAGTCATAAGGAGTTATAAATGATTGAAACTCCTGAACAACAAGATCCTTTTCAGTCCAAATCCATGGATGACGGAGGTCAATGCTCTTTCTACCACATCATATCTTGAAGTCTGATCTTTTCCAACTGTTCTGCAAAAAAACTCCTCTCTCAAAGAAGCGGCCTCCTACCATGTATACAAAAATAAACGAGTATGATCTGATGAATGGGCAGAAGAAAACAGGGATAAATTTATTTATAGGATTTGCTGTCTTTCCTAGAAACCCTATTCATGCTGCCATGGGAGATGAGGAAAGGGGAAACTTTTTCCAGTTATGAGATCAAAGAACTTCCCTCTGTTGCTCCCCCCCCCCCGCCCCGAATTTCCAACACTCTCCCCAGAAGGGGGCTCTGAGTCTGGGCCTCCTCCCTCAAATGACCTGCCTCCAGAATTTGTTGCAAGTGGACCCAGGCAGGGCCTTCATCTCCCAACACTCCTGTGGCCTACTTTCCTTGCAGCTGCCAGTACCCAGAGCCCAGCAGGCAGGTTATAAATATCCCCGAGTGACAGAAAGTGCCTTCAATCTGACGCTGATGCGGATTAAGCTGGATGTGCAGTTTCAAGGTCACGAGGGCTTCGGCTCTTCTTTGGGGAGCTGGGCCCACTGAGGGGGGTGCAAAAAGGGGAAGGAGCAGTCTGGGGAAGTTTGGACCCACAGAACAATGCAGAGGGTAACGATTATCTGGCTCAAGTCTCAAAATCTCAGTATTCTCCCCTGCCCCTTTCCCCCTGGGTACAGATTGGGGAGGAAGGAGCATTCAGCTCAGGCGGGCTCTGTCCTGAGTGCCCATCGCTTTGCCCACTCTCCAGAATTAAAGTGGTATGAAGGGATCCTTTTATAATCCTGGGCTAACCCTGCAAACCTGAGCCAGGCTTCCCTGGGAAAGTATCTGGGTACATGTGGTTATGTACATGCCTGTAGATGCACATACCTGTCTATGCTCTCACCTAAGGACTCAGCTGAATAGTGCCCACTGATGGCCGCAGCCTTTGGTTCTCATTGGCCAAACCCCTTCATCCCCCACTGCACACCCTCAGTTACAAAGGTTTCCCTTCCCCATTATCAGCTTCAACTGTGATCAGTTCAGCATAAGAAATTAAATGGGAATTTTTTGGAATTTTGTAGAAACCAAAGATGACACATGAAAGTTAGCAGATGACACAGAAAAAGCTTAGAAACTCAAAATTGCATAAAATATATATAGTATTATATAATATCAACATACTTTTGATACCATAAATATACATAACTTCCCAAATTTGCATATAAAAATTTACTGTAAACTCCCAAGAAAAACTAAAAAAGAAAAAATACCATAAATATACACAATTTCCCAAATTTCCTAATAATTTACTGTAAACACCCAAGAAAAAGAAGAAAAAAATACCATAAGTATACACAATTTCCCAAATTTCCCAATAATTTACTGTAAACACGCAAGAAAAAGAAGAAAAAAGAAAAATACCATATACACAATTTCCCAAATTTGCATATAAAAATTTACTGTAAACTCCCAAGAAAAATTAAGAGAGAAAAAATACCATAAATATACACAATTTCCCAAATTTCCTAATGATTTATTGTAAATACCCAAGAAAAAGAAGAAAAAATACCATAAATATACACAAATTCCCAAATTTCCCAATAATTTACTATAAACACCCAAGAAAAAGAAGGGGGAAAAAAGAAGAAAATACCATAAATATACACAATTTACCAAATTTCCCAATAATTTACTATAAACACTCAAGAAAAAGAAAAAAAAATTAGATTTCTTCTAAAGTATGAAGGGAAGGCAAAAAAATGTACATGAATTTTCCAGATGGTAGCCCCACAATGTAGAAGTGATACCTGTACTTATAAGGGAGATACTAAGAGATCTTTGCACAGCTGGGAGGGCTCTGTAAGAACATTTAGCTTCATTTCATATATGAGAGAACTGATTTGCTCAGAATCACAAAACCAAATAGTGAAAGATCTCCAATTCCAACCCAAGTCTTCTGACTCTCAGTGCATCAATAGTTCTTTTACATCATTTTCCCTCCTCCAGTGCTGGACTAGAGAAGCTAAATTCTAGAGGGGATCGCAGCAAGCCTGGGATGGAACAAGGGCTGGGGCCAAGGGCTGAGGCTAGAGGATGAGACAAGTAGGAGGCAACTACTGGACAGCCTGACTGAAGAGGAAATAAATCCAAGGAGGGGAGGGGTGTCCAGAGAAGGCAGGATTGGGCATGGCAGTACATGGGAGAGTTGGGGGTATTAATGGATAGGAACATGCCTAAGAGGATTTCAAGGTGACAGGCCTGTGATTACCAGCTGGTCATTAGTGCCCTGATCTGTAGACTATAGAAGATTATGACAGATCAAGTCTCTTCGGTGAAATAGCCCTTTTCATAGCTAGTTTTAGCACAGCTTTTATTGAAACCAAGAAGAGAGGTTGCAACCACTTCTTCCCCCTTTCTTTAGCTTTGCAAGATTGAAGGAAATGGAGAAAGAAATCAATTAATCAATCAACAAACATTTAAGATATCTACCATATGCTAGGCATAGGAGACAGGAGGATAAAAATGAAATGGTCTCTATCCTCCAGGACCTTAAATTTTATTATCTTTAATTATATCTTTATATATATATTATATATCTTTAATTCAAAGCAGGAAATCCCGTTCTCCATCGGGCACATCTTCAGCATAGAAAATTAAAAAGCAAAATTCTAAGGAACTGACTTCCTTTAGGGAGCATTAGAAATAAAACTATCATTTAACTGCAAAGGGAGCATCAGGACTCCTTGAAATCTTCAGGGATCTATCTCACACGTTCCTCTACTCCCAGGCAGAGTGAATCCTAGCCTAACCCAAGAAGCTGAAACATTAAACAAAAGTACCGGACAGGATATAAAGGTTTTCTGGTCATAATGTGGGACCTTCTCAGTCCCTCTAGAAGACTGGGCTTAAGACTGACTTAAGCATTGGGAGGGAACAGAAGACAGTTGTAAAATGAGCATTTCTAGGAGTTAGAAAACAGTGACAATCAGTATTTTTATGTATAAAACACTTCTAGGTTTACAAGGTTCTTGACAAATATTTACCTCATTTAAACCTCACCCCCCTCCAAAAAAAACCTTTGAAACAGATACTTATTATCCCCATTTTACAGATGGGGAAACTGAGGCTGAGAGGTTAAGTAACTTGCCCTGGCTTACATGGCTAGTAAATGTATGAGGTAGGATTTGGACCAAGGTCTCCTTAATTCCAAATCTAGCACTCAATTGCACAACCTAGATTCCTGGGTTCATGGCCCTGCTTTGTCATTTACTAGCTGCATCACCTAGGGCAAAGCCATAAATTGTTGTTCAATTCTGTGCCACTTTCATGACCCTATTTGGGATTTTCTTAGCAAAAATACTGGAGTGGATTGTCATTTCTTTCTCCGGTTCATTTTACAGATGAGGAAACTGAGGCAAAGAGAATTAAGTGACTTTCCAGGGTCCCACAACTAGTAAGCATCTGAGGCTGTATTTGAGCTCAGGTCTTCCCAAATCCACTGTGTTCTATCCACTGTGCCACCTATCTGCCGAAAAAGGGGGAGATAGAATAGATCATTTCCAAAGTTCCTTCCATTTTTTGATTGAATGGTGAACCAGAGTCACTCCCTGTCCCAGATATACCCACAGGAGCTATCTACATTGGTTTATGAGGCAGTCAGGTAAGCAATTAGCTGGTCAATGATGATGGTATAAATGAACACTTGGATCATTTGGCCTTCTAGGACCCTGTCCTTACAACCTCCTTTCCCAAAGCAAATCCTTTTTTTTTTTTTGCTCAAACTTCTCAACTCTCCACTAAGATGCAACACTGAGAATACTTTCTTGGTTTTCTCTTCATTCTAGACCAGATTATAAATGAGAAATGCTAGGGCAGTGATTTGGAAATATCCAGGAATGATAGACAGAGCTTCCTCTCAAAATTGGGAGCCGTTCCTGGTTTGAAAAGAGGCTAGATGACCACTTGTCAGAAGGCTGTTGTCTTCCTACTCTAAGCTTAGGATCATCTATTTAGAGTTCTCAGAAACCTCAGAGGTCGGCTTACTCAACACCCTCACTTAACAGATGAGTTAACTGAGGTCTCTGGGCAGTTAGGTGACCCAGGGAATGGAATGCAGGAAGACTCATCTTCCTAAGTTCAAATCCAGCTTCAGACACATACTAGCTCTGGAGTGGCCTTGGGCAGATCACTTAACCTGTTTGTCTCAGTTTCCTTATCTATAAAATGAGCTGGCTAAAGAAATGGTAAACCACTCCTGTATCTGCCAAGAAAACCCAAAATGGGGTCATGGAAGGTTGGACAAAACTGAAAAACAACTAAACGAACAACGATAACTGAGACTCCTTGTGATTCATTGACTTGTCCAAGGTCTTCCAAGCTAATGAATGATAGAAACAAGTCACATCCAGATTTTTTGACTCCAAACTCAATGTTGATCTCACTACTTCCAAAGCTCTCATTATTTCAATCTCTTCTAGTGAATTCCAACACTGCTGCTTACTACCACATGAGACCCCTAAAGAAAGCCATTCCTATTTATTTAGGCCCCAATTTCTTTGAATGTAAAGTTAAAGGGTAAGATTTTATGAACTCTAACATCATTTCCATGGTTCTGTGACCCCAAGATAGACCATTTACCCTGTTTCAGGCCAGCCACTCTTTATATCTTCAGCCCTTAATAAGATCTCCGTTGTATGCAGAGTAGCAGAGTAGCATCTCTGAAAAGATGAGACTTGTCATTTCTCTGGCTCAGGTTGACTTGTTGCTCCCCCCCATTCTAGTTTAAATTCCAATGTTATGTTGCTCTGATATCATCTGCTGACATTTAAGTTCTAAGACTTTTTAAATATGGAAAATTAGAAGGATGGAGTTTGTATATCAGTGTCCGGAGCCTCCCCCTGACTTCACAGTTGGTCCAACTGTTGGTGTGAAAGGGAGAGGGAAGCCCATGTGTGCTGACCACTGCTCCCCACTTCCCCCAGCCATGTGGAAGTTGAGGGTTCAGAGAGAGAGAAGTAGAGAGTGGAACAAGAGAGGCAAGATTATTTCAGGACAACAGCCAGGACTTTAACTTTTTATCTTTGTCTTTGTACTAGTTCCTTGAATACAGTACACATTTATCCCTTGAATAAAATTGAATCTGGCCTTAAACTTAGAATGGGAAGTCACTCTAGAGAGCTGGACCTAGAATCAGGAAGAACTAAGTTCAAATCCGACTTCTGACATTTACAACTAACCATGAGCAAGTCATGCAAGCTCTGTCTTTCTCAGTTTCCTCAACTGTAAAATGGGGATGATGATAACAGTCCTTTCTTCCCAGGGCTGTCGTGAGAAACAAATGAGATAATATTTGTAAAAGCATCTAGCATAGCACTTTGCTCAGAGTAAGCCCTTAATATATTTTGTTCCCTTACTTCCTTCGATCATTCTCTGATCTGAGGGTTACCAGAAAATCATCCTTCCCCCCACCCTCACCTCATAAAATCTCCTCTACAATTATCTACTTCGGTGCATGAAATTCTGCCACAAATCCATTCTTTGTATGAGGCATGTCTACCACCAAGCTTCTTCTTTAAAAATGGGTAGAAGGACAGACAGGTGGCTTGGTAGATAGAGAGCTAGGTCTAGAGATGGGAAGTCCTGGATTTAAACCTGGTCTCAGACACTTCCTAGCTGTGTGATCCTGGGCAAGTCACTTAATTCCAATTGCCTGGCCTTTACTGTTCTTCTGCCTTGGAACCAATACACAGTATTCCAAGACAGAAGGTAAAGATTATTTAAAAAATACAGGTCCTGGAAGAGTTATTGCATTAAGTTATTTAATCAGGGGCAGCAAAGTGGTTAATTGGATAGAGTCCAGAGCTGGGAATCAGGAAGACTCATCTTCATGAGTTCAAATCTGACCTCAGATACTTAATAGCTACATGACCTGGGTAAGTTACTATTTACCACAGTTTTTCTCTGTAAAATGAACTGGAGAAGAAAATGGCAAATGATTCCAGTCTCTTTGCCAAGAAAACACCAAGTGGGACCACAAAGAATCAGACACAACTGAAATGCCTGAACAATAACAATCAAGAAATACAGAGTGGCTGGTTTGGAAAAGACTTTAGAGACCATATAGTCAGACCCAATCATTTTATAAAGGTGAAAACTGAGGCTTAGAGAGAAGTGACTTGCCCAAGATCAATAGCAAGTTTGTGGATTTCTCTTACTCATAACTTAGTATGAACTCCTTAGCGGAAATGGAAAAATGAATCAATTATTTAATCAATAAATATTTATTAGATCTCTGTCATGTACTAGGCATGGGGAATAGGCATCCTTTGCTCCAGAACTGCAAGCTCAGGACAGGGCAGGGCCCTCAGATAATGGAAGAGGACTGGGGGGAGGTAGCTATGGCATATGGGCCAGTGTGAGAGGTGTCATGATACTGCATAGGGTACCACAATAGGAATAGCATTTGGAGGGGAAGGAAAGGGGAAGTGGGAGGGCATCAAAGTCTTAACCTAGGATTGGACTTAATGTTCAGTCCCTGTCATAGATCTACCACTTCCTCTTCAATTTAAATTCCATTAGCAACAGGATAGGAAAGAGACAATTTATAGTAGGGAGGGAGGGTTGTGGTCCAGGATGCTATCAGAGGATTTAGAGACAGAAAAGACCCTAAGAGACTATCTAGCCCAGCCTCATTTATTTCATTTCATTTCACAGTCAGTTACTTAATAAATATTCAAGGACCTGCTATGTGCCAGACACTCTGCTAAGTGATACAAATAAGAAAAAGAAAGACAATAATTGCTCTCAAGGAGTTTATAATCTAGAAATTGAAAAACAGGGGAAAGTGGGGAGAAGATATACCAGTAGGAGTATAATAGAGAAATTCATAGAAATGTAGCTATGTGGGAAATGAGGAGATTGCTGGCCTGTGGGTCTTTCTTAAATAGAGGTTCTGAGAAGAATTTTCAGTTTTGACTCCAAAGAGAGGGGTTCCAGGAGCAAAGGATACTGATGGGGTGTGAGTACCGAGGCTATTGTGATCTTACAGGAAGGTGAGGGTTCCTGGGTTACTGGTAGAGAAATAAAAAGGAATACTATTGAATGGTAAATGATCATAGGATCATAGATTTAGAGCTAGATGGAATTTTTGAAACTTTCAAGTTTAACTCCATCATTTTACAGATGAGAAAGCTGAGTCACAGAAGCCACAGAAGAACCAAACTCACGGTTTCATAGTGTCTGAACCTTCATCTTCCTGACCCAAAAGTCTAGTGTCTGAGATGAACAAAACAGAGATCAGAGGAGAAAAGATACTCACCAAAAGTCCCATAGCTACCAAATAATGGAGTGAGGATTTGAATGCAGGTTATATTGGACTCCAAATAAAGTGTTTTTCCTGCCTTACCTCTAAAGAAGTACGGACAGATACCCCTGTTACAAACTGAGTTCTGCAGGGCAGTGAGGTAGCACAGTGGATAGAGAGCCAGGCCCGGAGATGGGAGGTCCTGGGTTCAAATCTGAATACTTCCTACCTGTATGACCCTGAGCAAGTCACTTGACCCCCATTGTCTATCCCTTGCCACTCTCCTGCCTGAGAAACCATATATAGTATTGATTCTAAGATAGAAAGTTAGGGTTTTAAAAAATTGAGTTCTGCAGAAACATCCACAGAAATCATTTCGCGAGATGATTAGCCAAGTGACCCCAATATGTCAGAGAAGAGAGGGGTTTGGGCCTCAGATCTGAAATATGTAGCTTCTTTCTGATTGACAACATTTGGCAACAGAGTACCCCAGATCCCTGGAAGCGATGCCGTCTCATGGATGAGAGCCTCAGACATCT
Organism: Gracilinanus agilis; assembly: GCF_016433145.1. Taxonomy (NCBI): domain Eukaryota; kingdom Metazoa; phylum Chordata; class Mammalia; order Didelphimorphia; family Didelphidae; genus Gracilinanus; species Gracilinanus agilis. Next base: position 270,356,752 of record NC_058133.1, on the reverse strand, counting down.
GTATCTGTCGAGCGACAAATCCAGACTCACACTCCCTGTCTGGTTAGAGATACGTTGAGCGCGATTAGGCAGGAAAACCTGTCTGGTCCTGGCGGATCTATTTAGCTGAAAGGCGTGAGATAAATGGAAATTGGTAACCATCCATTCCAAGAAGTTACTTTGTGACATGTTGTGAAAGCTCCAAGCAGAGGGATCCAGACGAGGACATGATTGAGGGTACCCTGACGTGCTACGATGTGAAGGTGGTATGTACACAGACATGCACTTCTATCCTGTACTCTGAATGCCAACATTAAAGCTTCATTTCTTCATGTTTTAAAGGCATTTTGGTCCATCAGAGTTTCAGGAATCACACACACACACACACACACCACACCTACAGTAGAAGATTTTGATCTAGAAAGGAACTTAGAAACTCTACACTCCAATCTCTTCATTTTCTGAAGAGGAAACCAAAGCCCAGAATGGGGTGCTTACTTTTACCTAGATTATAAGAAGCAGAGTTTGGATTTGAACCTGTCTTCTGACTCCCAAAATTTCAAATGAATTATACTGTCCTTTAAACCTTAAGCCATGAGCCATTTCACTTATGATCATTGACTTGATATCTTCCAGAAGATTTATGGGCAATTAGCTAAAAGTAAAATGAGCTGGGAGGTGCTAAAGTCAAAAGCAATCTGCTTCTCAGTTTTGCTTAGAGCTGTCCTGGGTAGTCAAAACCCAAACTAACTCAATAGGCTCCCTCTCTCTGCTACAGATGCCCAGCTGACTTCACCCTTTCCCCCACACACCACTCCTTCTTCTCTCGACTGACCTTAATATATTCTCCAGCTCCCCTCCCTTTCCTCCCCAACATGTCCAATATAAACACCTCCATCTCAATTCTACACTATACTCGTTGGGAACAAAGACTATTTTTTAAACTCCTTTGTTTCCTCTACTGGATGGAGCCCAGGGAGATACACATAGTAGGCAGGTAGTCAATAAGTGATGTTGTTTGATTCATTTCTCTGTTTAAAGTTCCTATTTTACAGTCTGTGGGTTTTGAAGTGTGTGTCCATCTCAGGCTGGGAGAACCTCTGAAAGCAGATCAATACATCTGAGCCTATCTTTTCCCCTTATCCCAAGGACAACTCATCCCTGTTCAGGTCCCAGAACCTGACACAATGGGAAACCAAAATGTATTTGTGACAAACTTGGTGTGGGCTGAATGGCTATCTTGGGTGACCCCTGAGATTCTTAATTAGCAAACTCCTAGCATCCTCCTTTCTTCCTTTTTGTGAGCCTACAGAAAAGTAAATCGTTATTTCACTAACCAGCCAGAGTTGTAGACCCTCCTTGTGTGTCTATATGGATAATCCTCTCCATTGGGCTTGAATTGGTACTTTCCACTCTACCAAGCTGTACAGCTTCAGAAACTTAGGTAAAAAGGAAAACCTCACTGATCTGGGTTCAATGTTGATATAGGGGCAATAAGGTATGAAGTATGGCTGAAAAAAAATCTGTATGGCTCACCGTAATCAGACCATATATCGTGTGCTCTGTCAACCAACCTGAGGCTATAGTCTATAAGACTGGGAAATAGTGATCTGTTTAGTTGTGTTTTTTTATTAAAGATAGCTGGGGCAGCTAGATGGCCCAGTGGATAGAGAGCCAGGTCTGGAGACAGGAGATCCTGAGTTAAAATCTGACCTCAAATACTTCCTAGCTATGTGATCCTGGGCAAGTCACTTAACCCCAATTGTTCTTCTGCCTTGGAAGCAATACTTAATATCAATTCTAAGACAGAAGATAAGGGTTAAAAAAAAGAACTATAACATAAAATTAAAAAACTAAAAAAATTGTAATCAATTTTTATTGCATAATAATCTTCTCTATGGTGGAAATTGATGCCTGTGTAACTGGTGTAGTTAGTAATAGTTTGAGACTGAAGAGAGATAGAGATCCTTCTATCTCTGAGAAAAAATGTATAATTCCAGATTTTCTTTAGGGAAAGGTCCCTGTAGGGAGAGAAAGATTCTAGAAAGAGTAAAGATACAGAGAAGCCAGCAGCTTGATCTTATCCCCTATACTCAGCTTTCTGCAATAGAGACTGAGGAATTTTCCCTTCGAGTGAGATCTGGGACATTTTTTCTTGGTTGAGTTGAATAATCTTACTCCCAGTAGGAGAGTTCATACGCTCTGCGTACTGTATAGAAAAGTTTCATTTGTATATTGTCTCTGATTTATGTTTGCTAGTGACTTGGATAAATGGATTTATTTATTATTCTCAACGCGTGTTCATTGTGGAAATGGTACTTGGTAGGATGTAAGCCAAGCCTTGGATATAGAGCTTGGTGCACTACTTCCCGATTAAAGGATAACATCAGGAATTCAGCTGAACATAAAATTATTTCTCCTACATTAACAATATTTAGGAGGGAACATGGATGTAATTCTACCCTGGTTCCATTTCTCTGAGGAGAACATAGTGGCCAGCTTCTGGTCCCATCTTCTTTCTTTTCCTCTTGGCAGGAATCAAAGTCTCCTTTAAAGAAGGGTGTGTGGAGGAAACCTTGGAGATTCATGCCCTCCTGGGAGTCATATCTAGACAGACTCATGTGAACACTATAGCCTAAATAGGCAAAACATAGCACACGCACTCCCAATATAGCAACATAGTAAAAGAAACTGTCCAATGTGCCCATTTTATGGAACATGCCATCCAATCTTCTCTTAAACCAAAATCTTTTCGTAATAATCCCTCCCAGATTTCCAGGGATGGGAAAGGATAGGGAAAGATTTCAATTCTGGGACCTCTGAGCTTAAACAGGAAGTCATGGGCATCTGAGGAGAAAGATCCACTGATCTGTGCTCACCACTCTTCCTCTGTACTCCCTGGTAGCTCACAGACCCTGGTTCTCTGTAATGTATCTCTCAACAGTGCTGTTGCGCAAAGTTCCAGCCAGCAAAGTACATCTCTATTCTAGGCCGGAGTTTCCTTTTTTCCTACCCATACTGCTCCTGTTCCACAGTTAGAGGCCAAAAGCACGAGGTTGGCAGAGACTCAGTCTATTTGCCACTGTTCTCCGTGCCCTTGCTCCTTGTATCTGAATGTAATGGCAGACCAGAGATGCAAGAGCAAAAACAGATAGAAAAACACAAATACAGACACTTCAACACACAAAGATGAAAGAGAAAGTAAATGTCTTACCACTTACATTCCTGCACACCAAATCTTACCCATTCCCCAGCCTCGTATGGTGGTTTCATGCATTACCTTCAACAATTTGCTTCAGTTGTCCTGCTGTCAACATTCTAGCTACTCAGTTTTCCTCGTAAGAATCCTCAAGGCCACTCTGACTCCCAGAAAGATGTAATGTGTTGCCACCTTGCTGAATACAAACTAAATATTCTGTGTGAGGTGTTGTTTCAGGGACTAAAAAGATGAAAAACATATGGTCAGTACCCTCCCCCAAGTGAAACAGTCTTCTCATGATTAAGAGGAAGAGGAGAGAGTAAAGTATAATGAAAAGAGAACTTTATTGGAAGTTAGAAGACCTAACTAGGTCTCTGGGGACTTGAATAAGTCATTTCCTTTTTCTAGAACTCAATTTTCCCAAGTATAAAATGAAGGGGTAGGACTAACTAGATCTACTCTAGTTCTCAAATTCTTTGAGAGTCTAGATTTCTAAAGAGAAGAAGGAAGGTAGAAAGAAAAAAGGGAAAGAAGGAAGGAAGGAAGGAAGGAAGGAAGGAAGGAAGGAAGGAAGGAAGGAAGGAAGGAAGGAAGGAAGGGTCTTAGGGACCAATAAGAGAACGACTTTCAGTAAATATATAGCCTTTTAATTAACACATATCAATTTGTTATATTGAGTGAGGATTTTTATGTTGAGTTAATCCATTAAATTATGTTTCAATTTTCTAATTTCTTCAAGGTGAATATAAAAATTGCCATTTTAAAGTGCTTTAGTACTATTGAAAAACTCTTAAATGAACCAAATGTGTGTTGATTTGGTTCATCAAGTTTAACTTTGGTTAGTAGTTGAGATACTGTAATTTCCATAGATAATTTTAGTCAAGTGAAAATTTTAACAAGCTGTTTCTAAATAAGTCAACATAGAAAATACCAAAATTCACCTAGAAAAGACACAAGCAGACATTTTACAATGAGGAAACTGAGACCAAAAAAGAGTAAGTGACTTGCTCAAAGTCACGCAATAAATTAGTAATAGACTTGAAACTAGATTCTAAATTCAAGAAACTGGAAAGAACTCAGACAATCTCTCCACTTAAGACAAAAGAGATACTTTCCGAAGTGAAAACAAAGGTAGGTGAAAAAAAAAGAATAACAGGGATTGAATAAGATGGGCAAAGAAAAGGGGAGCAGACACAGATGCTGTATCTCTTCTGTCATTCTGTGTGTAAAAATGCCAGCATACTGAAGCTTTCTCATCAGGTATGAGTGGTGAGGAGGGCCAGGAAAACAGGAGAGGGGTTGCTTCTGAACTGGCTAAGCAGGAAGCCAGCAAGCCTGACCAGGAGCTAATGGGCCTGCTTCCTGACCAAGGAGTCTGGGCTATTGGTCCCAGGCATTTTAAGGGACTTCGGTTTCTCTTTTCTCTGCAGAGTAGGTATTTGCGGTTCCTTCTCGATTCATTAAGTGCTTTTGCCACTGCCCAGCAATGCCCCTCAAATTACCTCTCACTTAAGCACTGTAATTACTAACAGGGGTTTTTGCTGTCCTGAAATTTATCACCGCCTCCAGCCTCAACACACAAACACTCACAGGCACACATCTAGCTCTGCATCCATCCTCTTAGAGTAGAAGGGGGTATTTTTCCCTCTTTTGTCTCCTCCTCCCTACACTCAGGTTTCCTTCCTCTCTCTGTTTGCCTCCCATCTGCCTCCTCCACTCTCCTACCCATACATACCTCCCATTGCCCACTCTTTCTTCCCTCTTCCTCTTCATCCTCTCCTCACCACCATTTGTCATTGCTCTAAACTCTCCACTTAATATCCCCTTCTTTCTCCATCCTTCTCTGAACTACTCCCTTCCTCTCCCTACTTGTTTCCTATTGGATTCTTTGTCTCTCTCCCAACCTAGTTCCCCTTCTTCTCCCATCACTATGCCAGCTCCTATCCCACTTTTCTCCCCTCCCACATTCCTCCTCCTCTTCATCATCCCAACTGCCCACTCTTTCTCTCAGTCCCATACTGCCACTCCTCCTTCCCTCCCTGTAAGTACCCCACTGCCTACAAACCTTGTCTGTTTCTCATCGCTCTCTCCCAAGATTCTTCACTTCTATAGAAACCTGCCCATTGCTTCTCACCAATCTATCTGGTGAGACTGGGACTGACCTGGACTTTGAAATGCCAGTGGTAGTCTTAAATTGCCAGATTCCGATTTCCCCAGCACTTTGAGAATCTCCATGTCGCCATGTTCTTACCCACCCATCCACCCCCAACCTCCCAGGTTTTCAGTTCCTCTTTATATGTTAGATTCACCATTAGAATGTTAGCTCCTTGAGGATAGGGACTGTCTTGCCTGCTTGTATTTATATCTCAACAAATGCCTGGCACATATGTGTATAATAAATTCTATTATCTATCTATCTAATTTCTTATATACTTACTTGCCTCTATCTGTTTTCTATCCTTTATCTTTTCATTTTCCATCTTAAGTCAGCTTCCCTTCTACCACCTTTTTCCCTTATACTCATTTTCCTTTCTGCCCCATCATGTCTTCTTCTATCTCTCCATCTCTCTTCTCCATTTATCCTCCATCTACTTCTTTTTCTCCCCTTTGCTACCTCCCGCCTATGTTGTTTCTTCCTTCATATCCTTTGCTTTCCTACTAGTGGTTACCTTCCCTCCCTCACCTCCTCCCTGTCTCATAACACTCAAAGCAGCTGTCTGCCTAATTTACCGATTAGGAATTAGTGGCCCTCTCTCACCCTGCCCAGGACTGATAACTTTGCTGGTTGATTTGCAGGATGAATCTGATGCCCAATTACCTTCTCTGATAATTCTCTGGTAGTTCTCAAAGAATAGATTTTAAGTAAGATGACTTGAAATCAGATTCTGGCTCTATCAATAATTATGGGATCTACACAAGTCTCTTTAACTTTTCTATGCTTTAGTTCACTCATTTGTATTTGACTACACTTATAACTTTCTCCTTCCTTCTTTTCCTTTCCCCCTTCTTTCCCTTCCCCAATCCTTTCTTCCTTCTTTTTCCTGTTTCCTCCCCTCCTTCCCTCTTTCTCTCTTTCCTCCCTCCCCTCTTTCCCTCATTTTCCCTTCCTTCTTCTCCTTCTTACTTTTTCTTTTCCTTTCCTCTCTCCATCCTTTCTTCCATCCTTCTCTGCTGCCTTCCTTCCTTTCCTCCTTTTTTTCCATAGGATTGTGAGGAAGGAAAAAAATAAATGCTTGAACATTGAAAGAAATACAATTTATTTTAAGAACATTTTAAAAGAAAAAGATTAGACTAAATGTCCTAAAACTAAGGTCCTTTGCACAATTGAGACAAATATGGAAAAAAGTCTCCTTAAAATATTAAGATCACAGATCTAGAATCAGAATCAAAAAAGCACCTATTATAGGCTAGACACTGTGTTAAGCATTGTATATACAAAGAAAGGTAGAAATAATACCTACCCTTACAGATGAGGAAACTGAGACTGAAGGAGACTAAATGATTTGTCCAAGGTAGAGGTAGAAACAGAGGCAGGATTTTAACTGAGGTCCTATGCCTTCTGAGCCACTGTTCTTTCCATTGGACTGGAATCCTTTAAATCCTATAATCCTCTGAATTGTTCTTTGTAACACCTTTTGTCATTGGCTCATCTTGTAAAGATTTCTATACCTGTTCAGGGAACCTATGGGTTAAAACAAAACAAAACAAAACTGCCATTGTATAAAGAGTATTTCTCAATTTTTAGAGCCCAGGGCTATTTGTAAGCTAAGTAATGGTTTGGCTCATTGTAGAACCTGGTGCTGTTCACATGTAGGTCCTGAAGCAATTTGGCAAAGCTACCCCCCTGTTTTTGTAGCCAAGTGCTGTTTTAGGAGCCTGCCATTGTTTGCAGAGTCTAGTGTCTGTGACACTCTCATCAGTTTTGCTTCTTAGATGTTAAAGTAAGATTTTCTTCACATATTCAAAGACCCTTTCCCTTTATGTTACTAACAGATCCGTTTGTAACTAGATAACCACACTACACACAGACATGCCTCCTTTTTGCAGCTCAATACTACTGTCTAATAATAAACTTCTCTATAATGGCATTTCTTTCCTTTGTTTTTCTCATTCTCCCTTAGTCTGTTTATCCTATGCCATTCTTCCCTCTGTGGCATTGGCTGCTTCTGGGGATATTTACTTACAATAGTTATAAAATGCCCAGGAATATTTTTACAGATCAGAGAGTCTGGTAAGAGTATGGCCTGTGAGGGGAACTTATTCTGTGCCCCATGGCATTGTTTCAAAGGAAGGGTTCATTGGGGTTTAATTTGGTCAGCATTCGTCTCTACTGTGAACTGCCCTCATTGAATGAGAGGGTGACCCTCCATGCAGAGATTGTCTGCTTCTTGGAACATCTCATCTCTTAGGAACCTGATGGCTCCAAGCATGGTTAGTTGACTCCTTAATAGCCCTTCATCATTCTCTACTTTGAGTAAGTATGAACTCAATTTACTATGTACAAACTTGGACTCAACAGACCAAGCTATTAAGCTAGCCTGAAAATAAGGAAATCCTTGTTCAAGGTTTACCTCTGCTAAATACTGCCTTGTGTCAAGTACCAGGGCAAGGACCTTCACCTCTCAGTTCCAGGTAACTCTTTAAGACTTGAGATGCTAGGGACAGCTAGGTATCTTAGAGGAGTGTCGGGTCTGGAGTTGGGAGGACCTTGGTTCAAATTTGACCTCATACACTTCCTAGCTACATGACCCTGGGTAAGTCATTTAATTTTTTTTGCCTAACCCTTGCCCTACTATCTGAGAGTTGTTACTAAGACTGAAAGTAAGGGTTAAAAAAAAAGACATAAGATGCATATTCTTTGAAAGAGAGTTCAAAGGGGACAGTTGGATGACTCTATGGACTGAGAGCCAGGCCTAACTATGGGAGATCCTGGGATTAGATCTAGCCTCGGATATTTCCTAGCTGTGGGACCCTAAATGAATCATTTAACCCCCATTGCCTAGCTCTTACTGCTCTTCTGCCTTGGAACCAATACACAGTGTTGATTCTAAGATGGAAGGGGAAAGGAAGGAAAGAAAGAAATAAAGAGAGAGAGAAATAAAGAGAGAGAGAAAGAAAGAAAGAAAGAAAGAAAGAAAGAAAGAAAGAAAGAAAGAAAGAAAGAAAGAAAGAAAGAAAGAAAGAAGGAGAGAGAGAAAGAAGAAAAGAAAGAGATCAGAGGGAGGTGTGGAAATGAGGGAGAGAAACAGAGAGAGCAAAAGAAGGGGGAGCTATTAGAGTTAAGAAAAATATTTTAAATGAAAAAGTTGCTAATTTGCATTTATGAAGGAGTTCCTTCAAATGAGAGAATCACAGATCTTGACAAATACACAAAAATCTTGACTCTGTCTGGAATGTTATTTAATGGTATTCTAAACTCATTTGCCTGAATTTTTATCTCATTCTCCCATAAGCCTGAGTCTTCCCTGAGGTTGGAAACCATATCTCCTCCTTTCTGTTGTCTTCTTCTACTCATCTCCACTTTCACTACTTGTAAACTTCCCTGACCATAATTCCTATCCCTGGCCACCATTCAAGGGAATATACCAATCTTACTCATTAGAATGTAAGCTCAATGAAGACAGGGACTGATTCATTTCATTAATTATATTCCCATTACCTAGCCTACTGCCTGGGACATGGTTGATACTTAATAAATACCTTTCAATTCATTCATTCAATTAATCTCCAAGAGCTTAGAATGGGTTGATGTACATAGGATAAATTCACATAAGGCCAGCGATTGTGTGGAGGAGGGAGTTTATCAAACCATGCAGGAATTCTGGCTTCCTGAATCATGACTTGTAATTTCATTTGATTCCTGAAAATAATCATACAGAAGAAAAATGCTCTTCCAGTTGACAAAGCTAATTCCACTACTGACATCACCCTTTTTAGACCCCAGGTCTTTCTTTCCCTTTACCTTTGATCTATCCTTTCCCTTGCTCTGTCTACCCTTCATTCAGCTCCCTAGACTTGGCAAGAAGTTGTTTTTTTCATTTATCAGTCCTCCACGTCCCCATTCATCCTCTCTTAATATTCCTGCTTTTTGCTCCCTCTTCACCTTCCATAACTCCTCCCTCTTACCAAAGATCTCCTCCTCTGTCCTCTCCAGCTTGGGAATGGGGCCCCAACTTGGAAAACACTGGCAGAACAGTGCTGAGGCTGATTTCCCCTTCAAATCTTAGAGGTGATAACTGGAACTGGCTGTTGTAATCACAAGCTAAACGATGTACTAATACCCAGATCAATCTTGGTGTGAAATAACTCATTACTCAGGCTCCAATTGAAGGGGACGGAATTAAGACAAGAGCAGTCCAACAAGAATAATTTAAGGGAGCAGGAAACATTCCTGATTCTTGGAGAGATGACATTTCTCTTCAAGAAATATGCAACAGAGAGGAGAGGCACAAGGCCTAGGTACTCCCAGGAGACTGGGAGGCTGGGCGGAAGTTTCCATAAAGGTAAAGGGGACCATGACTGATCCCCATAAGTCAAATAAAACTAGCATCCTCCTAGAAGAGGGGATTTTATGCATTGCTCTCAAACTGATGATCCCAGATCTGCTATGAATGATTGGGGCCAGGGATGGGGTCAGTCTTTTGTAGAATAAAGGGATGGAATAGAACTATACCATATGATTTCATCTTGTGCAGTGATGTGCTCAGAGCTTTTGTGGTACATGTAAGGGAATGAGCAGAGAAGGGCAGGACATAATTTTCTAGGATAATAGGGATCCATGGAGACAAGGACAGTACAGGTGATTTCTTAGAAAGAGCCTCAGCATTTTAATCTGCAGAAACATCTTACTCCATTTCCATGCCCCATCCCCATGACAATAAAAGTGCAGGCACCCATGGGGGAAAGAAGGTACATAGGTATAATGATTAAAGTCAGATTCTATGAACGCTAGGAATAATTCTCAGTACCTGCCTCATAGGATTGTTGTAAAGATCAAGTGAAATAAAATGTGTAAAGCACTTAGAACAGTACTTTATACTTAGAACACCTGGCACATGGTAGGCATTCAATAAATGCCTGTTCCCTTCCTTTACCTCCTTTCCCAATTGGCAATTATCCTTCTTCCCTGGGAATATCTAAATATGAGACACTTGCCTCCATGGCTTTGATTTCTGGCCTAGGAGAGGGTGAGGGACAGCATTCAGGGGGCTGTGTGATCTGGGTCCAATACTAGTTTTCCTCCAAAACACAAAACTTCGTGAAGAAACAGTATGTGCAGAGAAAGAAGTGCTAAAATGAGAATTAGAGAAGTTCTAATCCTGGCTCTGACACTCAGTTATCTGTGTGACCTTGAACAAGTTGTTAACCTCTCTTGGCTTCAGTTTCTTAACTTATAAAATGAGGGGGTTGGTCTAGATGGCTTCTATAATCCTTTCCTTTCCTAAATTTGTGGATGAGTCATGTTTTCAGTTGCATTCAACTCTATGAGTTCCTACTTGGGGTTTTTGGGCAAAGATACTAGAGTAGTTCACCATTTCCTTTGCTAGTTCATTTTACAGATGAAGAAACTGAGGCAAAAAGGATTAAGTTACTTGCTCCAAATCATGTCAGCTAGTAAAGTATTTGAAACTGGATTTGAAACTAGGTCTTCTTGACTCCAGGGTCATCTCTCTATCTGCTGCACTATTTAGTTGCCCCAAATCTGTAGGTTAGTAGGCTCCTTGTTATTACCACTGCAACAACTGAAGAAACAAAAGGAGGCGTTCTCTTTAAAATTTGGAATAAGGTTTTCCCCTTTTTCTCCTCCTCATCCTTCGCCTGTAGTAAGTCTGAAGTATAGTCACATCAAGCATGGTCTAGTCAAAAACAAAAACAAAAAACACTAGACTTGGAGTCAGAAGACCTGAGTTCAAATGCTGGCCCTATCACCATCTTTGTGACCTTGAAGATCTTTATGTCCCTGGGATACCCTTTCCTTGTCTATAAAATAGACCTCTAAAATCTCTTCCAGATCCAAGTGCTATGCTGATATGTTTTATAGGAAAGTAACATTGGAGAACTGGATTGGGGAATATTCAAGCAAGTTGTGGTACATGAATGTAATGGAAAGAATGTAAGAAACTATGAACAGGATGATAACAGAGAAGCATGGAAAGACTTACATGAAATGATGCAGAGTCAAGAAAACAATATGTGATATAACACATTACTCAGGCTCAATTGTAAGAGCTGGAATTACAATAAGACAATCTGAGGGAGCAGGAAACACTCTTGGTTCTAGGAGAGCTGACATTTCTCTTCAAGAGATATAGAAGAAAGGACTGGGCACTTCCAGGAAACTAGAAGACTGTGTGGAAGTTCTCATAAATGTAGAAGAGATCATGACTGATCCCTGGAAGTGAAATGAAACTGGTGTGCTCTGAGAAGGGGATCTTGTCTTAAAGTCACCAGGAATATTGACTACAAAAATATCAATGGAAAGAACAACCACAAACTATAGAACATGTGTGAAATGATAAAAGACAATCTCTCCCCCAAATAACTATGAGAGGACATCTCCCCTTTTCCATGACTCCTTTGCAAAGTTAGAAGGATAAGGTGGTCCGTGAATATGTAACACTGCAAATAATGTCAAATTCTTTTCAATGTATTAATTGGTTTTATTGATTTTTTCTTTTTCTCCTTTTTTTCTTTTTAGTTCTCTGTTATAAGGGATGGCTCTCTGGGAAGGAGATGGGCTGGAAATCTAGTGAATAAAAAAACCAAAAGATATCAATATCTATTAAAATGACATTTGCCAGTGGGCAGAGAGTCAGGTACACAGCTTAGTTATAGAGTCTAGTTTGGTGCAGTTAAAAAGATGTTTGATGCTAATATTTAACCTTTTATTATGTTTCCAAACTTCTTCTTTCAACCCATAGTCCTATAGGATATATTTTTTTTACCTTTTTTCTGGGCACAACCTGTGGGTTCAAGCCAAGTCTCCTCCTGTCATGTCCCCCATTTTCCATTCCCAGTGCTGCAACTCCATTATTTTACATTCATACCCTCAAATATCTCAAAGTAGCTGTTTTTACTTTTTTTTATTTAAATATTTTATTTTTTTTTAGAAAAATTTTCCATGGTTACATGATTCATGTTTTTACTTTCCCTTCACCCCACCTCTTCGATTCCCCCCATATTCAATGCACATTTCCACTGGTTTTAACATGTGTCATGAATCAAGACTTATTTCCATATTATTGATAGTTGCATTGGTGTGGTCATTTCGGGTCTACATCCCCAATCATGTCCGCATCAACCCATGCATTCAAGCGATTGTTTAGTAGCTGTTTTTTCTAGGTATCAAAGGCTAGGGCTAGCTTAAATGAATTGTTCAATCTGGGTCATACCCTTGATTTTTTTTTCAAATGCTTTGTCCCTTCTCATTTCATTTATTTCTGTTGTCACTCTTTCCTTCCTCTTCATTCCCCTCGTGTTCATGCTTTTTACCCCTTCCTCAACTTGTTTGCCTTAACCTTGCTCTAGTTCCTGTCATTTTACAGCTCATATCAACATTTCATGGATCCCAGTACAACACTGTTTTCTCTGCCTTTAAGGACATGATAATTTTCGTTAAATACTTTTATAACCTTAATTTAGAAGGGGGATTAGATTTGTTCTAAATAGCTCCAAAGAGTAAAATTCAAATCAATGAGTAGAAATTAAAAGAAGTGAGATTTGGGCTCAATGTAAGGGACAACTTCTTAATGTTATTGTTTAGTTATTTTTCAGTCATGTCCAACTTTCTGTGAGTTTTGGGTTTTCTTGGCAAAGATTCTGGAATAGTTTGTCATGTTCTTTTCCAGCTCATTTTACAGATGAGGAAACTGAGGCAAACAGGGTGACTTGCCCATGGTCACACAGCTAGTGTACAAAGGGAAGTAAGTATCTAAGGCCAGATTTGAACTCACAAAGACGAGTCTTCCTGATTCCAGCCCTATCACTCTATCCATTGCACCATCTAGCTGCCTCACATTACTAATATCAAGAGCTACCTAAAGTGAAATGCCATACTTTAGAGAGTAATGAACTCCATGTGACTGGAAATATTCAAAATGAGACTAATGACCATCCATCAAGTATACTTGAGAGAATTCCTCCATGGGGAGACTGCAGTCTTTGTTTTTGGCTTGAGGAGAAACCACAGAAGAAGGATAGGTTACAAAAGTGCAGGACTGTGATATAGAGCAGAGAAAGACGTAAGTATGAGAAATATCTTCAAGGAGTGCCTAGTCTTGATAGTGGACACATATTCCAATCCTTCAAGAAGTCAGTCCTCAGTCTGATGGCAGAGACATCATGGCACTTGAGTCTTGAGATCCATTAAAATTCCCATTTTTTCCCTGAGGAATCATAATTTAGTAATATCTCCTCCACTCTGAACTTGGGAAGTTAATCCAGGTAAAGGAGTTCATATTTATTCCTTTTAAACTTCCTTTTATCCGTTTGAGCCGAACATTCAAGCCTATGGATATCTTTTTAAATCCTGGCTCTGTCTTCCATCCTTTTAGTTATCCCTTCCAGTTTGGGGTCATCTGCAGACTTGGTGAAGCATGTCATCGATGCCTTTATCCAAGCCACTGATAAAAATATTAAGTAGCACAGAAACTAGCAGAGGGATTAGTCTTGTTTAGTTTAGCCCCAGAAGGCAAAACTGAGAGCAAATGGTAGAAGGTGTAGAGAAATCAACCTCAATGCAAAGAAAAACTCATAAAAGCTAAGACTGTTGAAGTGTGGAATGAACTGCCTTAGGAAATAGCAGGCTCCGTCTTACAGGAGATCTTCAATTGCGACTGAATGACCATCTAGTGGGATTACTGTAGAGCAAATTCTTGTTTAGGCACAAGTTGAAGTGGATGGTCTTTGAGATCCCTTCCAATTCAGATTCTGTGGTCTCCAAAAAGTAGTCATTTGGCCTGAATTTTTAAAATTCTCATTGTTTTTTTGGGATCCTCATAGACTATGCCCTCTTAAATAAGTACAAATTTTATTTGTTTTGAGAAGATTGAAATTTCTGAATTCCCCTATTTTTTTTTATCATAGACAGAGTATACCAGATTTGAAATCAAAGTTCCAAATCCTGGTTTTGTCATGAGACAGATGTGTGTTCTTTGGGTAATTCACTTTTGCTCTCTAGGCCTCTGTTTCTTTTCTAGAAAATTAGATGATGAGACCTGGCAACCTCTAAGGATGCTTGTGACTGAATCTTATAATGGAAGATGAACATTCACCTTGAATCTTGCCTGCCTGAGGGCTGAAGTCCCTCCAGCCCAACATGCCCATGATATGAAATACCTCCTCCCACCTCTGAGCCAGTCAACAGGCTCTTTGCCTTGATCTCCTTTTCACAATATCAATTCCACATCCCATCTTCAAAACTGGTCAAGATTCAACTCCTTCAAAGAAGACTCCTAAGACCAATATTAGACATCCCATTCCACCTTTGGGGAACTCTCATCGTTTTTTTTTTTTGTTGTTGTTGTTGTTGCTGTTGTTGTTGTTTTGATTTGGAAATTTTTATTTAATTAATTAATTTAGGATATTTTTCCATGGTTACATGATTCATGTTCTTTCCCTCCCCTCCTCCCACCCCCTTCTGTAGCCAACAAGCAGTTCCCCTGGGTTTTACATGTGTCATTGATCAAAACCTATTCCCATATTATTAATATTTATACTAGGGTGATCACTTAAAGTCTACATTCCCAATCATATCCCCAATGAACCATGTGATCACACCGTTGTTTTTCTTCTGTGTTTTTATTTCCACGGTTCTTTCTGTGGATGTGAGTAGTGGGGAACTCTAATAGTTGGGAAGGCCATAAGGCAGCACAATGGATAGAGAGGAAGATGAGTCTTCAAGAGTTCAAATCTGGCCTCAGCTATATGACCCTGAGCAAGTGATTTAACCCTATTTACCTCAGTTTCTTCATCTGTAAAATGAACTGAAGAATGAAATGGCGAACTACTCTGGCATCTTTGCCAGGAAAACCCCAAAAGGGGTCACAAAAGAGTCGAACACACCTGAAAAAACTCAACAACAATTGTTAGGATATTTTGTTTTGTTTTCTATTAGTCTTTTGAATATCTTTGATCTTATTTCTGCTCTCTGGAACCAAGCAGTACAAGTTTAATCCTTCTTCCACATGACTATTCAATTATGTGAAAGACAGATGTCATATTCCCCCAAGTCTTCTCTTTTGTCTTAGTTGATCACTCATAATGGTGTCAATTCAAGGTTCTTCGCCTTTGAAATTGTCCTCCTCTGCATGTTTGTCAAGCTTAACAACTTACTCCCTAAGTTGTCCTCCCTAAAGCAAGGTACCCAGAATTGAACATGATCCTAGAGATAGGATCTGACCAGGGATGACCATAATGAGACTACTCTTTCCTTAATCCTGGAAACTACGAATCTCCTCATAAAGCCTGAGATTGCATTCGACTTCTTGACTGCTGTGTCAAACTCTAAATCAGTGATGGCGAACCCTTTAGAGATTGAATGCCCAAACCGTAACCCTCATGCTGCATGCAGATAGGGGAGGGAGGCCGTTCTCCCATTGGGCTCCTGGGAAGAGGGGAGGGTCACAGAGAGGAATGTCCTCAGGCACACTGGAGAGGGTGAGGGAAGCAGCCCCCTCTGGCACATGTCATAGGTTCATTTTTTTTTTTTTTTTTACTGAGTATTTAGTACTGGTTGAACATTTAGCTATTTCTCAAATTTCTGGATTCCCTTATTTCTTATAGTCAAAGGAATAGTTCTAGAAACTTTTATTGAGTATTTACAATTAAGCATTTAGCTTAAAGTCCTCTAAAATATCAAATGCTTTTTAAACTACTCTCCAGCCATGCTTCCCTTTCTTATACTTGAGAAGTTGTAAGACCTTGCGTTTACCCTTATTAAGTTTTATTTGATTAATTTGGCTGAGTATTCTAATGTGATTCTATCCCTATCAGTTTTGTGCTTTCAGAAAATCTGATTCAGTTTTATAGATGGTCTTATCCAATCCCTTATTTTACAGATAAAGAAACTATGTTGGGGGCAGCTGGGAAGCTCAGTGGATTGAGCCAGGCCTTGAGATGGGAAGTCCTTGGTTCAAATCTGACCTCAGACACTTCCCAGCTGTGTGACCCTGGGCAAGTCACTTGATCCCCACTGCCTAGCCCTTACTGCTCTTCTGCCTTGGAACCTATACATAGTACTGATTCCAAGATGAAAGGTAGGGGTTAAAAAAAAAAAAAGAAATCATGTCCCAGAAAGAAGAAATTAACTCCCTCAAGGTGCTTCAGATAGTAAGCAGAAAAACTAGCATTTGAATCCAGGCCTCTAAACTCTCAGTCTATTGTTTTTTCCACTGTGCATATGTCATACTGTCACTCTACCTGGAGAGCTGAGATGAGGAAACTGGGGGTAGACAAATGGAAAGATTCTTAGCAAAATTCCTCCTACAAGGGCAAAAAAATAGGACTATGGTACCTTTTCTAGCACTACAAGTTTCTTTCAATCACACTATGATACATAACCTAACTCATTCCATCATTAGGAAATGTTAAGTCTAATGCTTTGTAAGTGAAGATGTCCTAATAATAAAAATAATAAAGGCCAAAACTTTCAATAATTCAGTTGAGAAACAAGCATTTCTGAAATGCTTAGTGTGTACCAGGCACTGTGGTAGATTTTGCAGATACAAAGAGAGAAATGGATAAATCCTTTTTCTCAATGACCTTACATTTGATGGGAAGAGAAAATATGTGTACATATATGTGTATATATATTTATACATATATATATAATACATATATATGTGTATGTAAGCACGTAACTGAATAAATTCAAAGTATTTTTAGAGAGAACACTGACAAATTATGTGTTGTGGGAGGGGGAGGACTTTGGGTTGAAAATGGTTCTTGAGCTGAGTCTTAAAGAAAGTAAGATAGGGGCAGCTGGGTGGCTCTGTAAATTGAGAGTCAGGCCTAGAGACGGGAGGTCCTAGGTTCAAATCAGGCCTCAGACACTTCCCAGCTGTGTGACCCTGGGCAAGTCATTTGGCCCCCATTGCCCACCCTTACCACTCTTCCACCAAGGAGCCAATACACAGAAGTTAAGGGTTAAAAAGAAAAAGAAAAAGAAAGTAAGACATTCTACAAACCAAAAGTTAGAAAGAAATGTATTCCAAGAATGGAGGACATGGCCCTGAGTTTTAACTTCAACTCTGATTCCTGTAGTTGGCTACATGGTAAGCCTTAAACACATTTATGACATATATGAGTGTGTCTTTGATTATCTCCAACCCTCCCATTCAGCATTGCCCACCACGAATGGAGGAATATCCTGTGCTAGTTCTTCAAACCTCATCATCCTCCACTCGGCCAGGCAATCCCATTGACATTCCACTCTAGAACTCCTGGCAAGATCCCATTCTTTACCAGGCTCTCTCAATTCTCTCTGAGGTAGCCAAGCTTCCAGACCTGATACAAAAATTCTCCCCATCTCTTTAGCTCAGAATGCATATGGTAGTGTGTGTCTGCTTCATTTCATTGTATCAAACAGTGTTCCTGTACTTCCTCTGTGCCTTCTTCGTTCGTGTTTTCATTTCATTTCTGAACAGCCCAGGCTCACACAGCTAGTAAGGACCTGAGGCTGGATTTGAATTCAGGTCTCCTTGACAGCCCCAGTAGTCTATCCATTAGGCTACCTTGTTGCATCTAGAAAGTCTTAAAATTTCATGTATTGCTTATATGCGTATTCCCATGCCTTAGCAATGTGTTAGGAACACAGCACAGGCTTAATAAATGCTTGCTGACATGACTTGAAGATGCTGCCTTGTTAATAGAGGACTCTATGTGGCCAGAACCTCCCTCCCACATCACTGCCTCATCATCCGAGAGGGACTTGCATAGCTCAGTGAAACGATAAGCTATGACACACAAGGTAACCATGATGGACATGTCACAATAGAGAATTCAAAGCTATGGTGGTGTCCCCCCCCCCACCCCAGGAGAAATGTATGACCGACCATGAGAGTCTGAAAACTGAGTACCATAGAATCAGTGCTTTCACACTGTGGTGCTGGAGAAGACTTTCGAAAGACCCTTGGATGGCAAGGAGATCAAATCAGTCAATACTTAAAGAAATGAATTCAGACTATTCATTGGAAGGTCAAACACCGAAGCTGAAGTTTAAATACTTTGGCCACAAAATGCAAAGACAGACCTTGTTGGTAAAGAACCTGATGTTGGGAAAGACTGAAGGCAGGAGGAGAAAGGGACGATAGAGGATGAGACGGATAGATAGTGTCACGGAAGCAATGGACATGAGCTTGGGCAGACTTAAAGAGAGAGTGGACAATAGAAGAGCTCAAAGAGTGGGACACAACTGAATGACTGAACAACAAATGTGACTAGAAAACCTTTATAGATCCAAAGGCTGGTAGCTCTTCAGGTTCCACGACAGGCTAGTAGAAGAAGGGATATATTTTGGGACAGAGGAGCCTCTCCCATCAAATGGCCTGGAGTGGGAAGATGTGACTTTTAATTCCTGCTCTGCAAAATATCTGTTTGAATTTGGGAAAGTCTCTTCTGTGCTCATATTTCTTGATCTACACTTCAATCCTGCAAGACTCCATTTCTTTATTCATGTTCGACAGATCACAGCCCCTTTATATCTTGAGCAAATAGTTTCATGGCAATGATTAAGGTCTGCTCTGGTCCTCAGAGGCATCAAGTCACAAAGACCTCACTTTATAGAAAATGAAAATGAAGCTCATAGAGGTTAATTGATTTTTCTCAAGATCACAAAGGTAGCAAGGAATTGAGGTAAGGTCCAAGCTGAAGTCTTCTGGCTCCAAACCAATGATCTTTCCACTGTATGCTTCTTCTCCCATGTTGCTATGGAAAAACAATTTCTCACCTAATAACTAACATCTATTGAGGCTGGCCCTTATACAACAGACATAAGCCTTCATGGGAGCACACATGAAACCTCTCTATTTAGTAGGTCCTGGCAGGGGCTTGCTCTTTTTTGGTGTAAGTACCAGGGACCCCCTCTGTGACATTAAGAAACACTAAAAGAGGGGGCAGCTGGGTGGCTCAGTGGATGGAGAGCCAGACCTAGAGACAGGAGGTCCTAGGTTCAAATCCGGCCTCAGACACTTCCCAGCTGTATGACCCTGGGCAAGTCACTTAACCTTCATTGCCTAGCCCTTACTGCTCTTCTGCCTTAGAACCAATACACAGTATTGATTCTAAAATGGAAGGTAAGGGTTCACAAAAAAAAGAAAGATAATGAATTGTGGCAGGGGTAGATTATTAAAGGCAAAATATATAAAACACTAAAGGAGGATCATAGCAGAGGACTCCCTTCTCTAAAATGAGGATCAAAATGGTTGTAGTTTCTCCTTCATTCATTAATGCAATGAACACTTATTAAATGATTACTATACCGGTTCTCTACTAGGTTCTAGGATTATAAAGACACAAAACAAACCAATCTCTGGCCTTTGGGGGAAATAGAATCTATGCATAAAAAGTAAATACAAAATATATTCAAATTAGATATAAAGTAGGGGCAGGTAGGTGGTGCAGTGGCTAGAGCACTCAATTTGGAATTAGAAAGTCTCATCTTTTTGAGTTCAGATCCAGCCTCAAACACTTATTAGCTGTGTGATTATGAGCAAGTCACTTCACCCTGCTTGCCTCAGTTTCCTCAACTAAAAAATAAGAGATGGTAACCGCTCCAGGATGTTTGCCAAAAATACTCCATATGGGGTCATGAAATGATGGACACTATAAAAAAGATAGAACAACAGATATAAAGTAGTTTTAGGGAGGAACATTAGCATATAGGAGGATAAAAAGAGCCAAGGGAAGTGGTATTTGAAAGAAATAATGGGATTCTATCAAACAGAAGGGGGGGGGGAAGGTGCATTCAAGGTTTGGGCTGGGATATTCTCTGCAAAAGTCCAGGAGCAGGAGATGGTAAGCCAATTTGAATTCCCAGGATTGTTGTACTTTGCTAAATGTGAATGACTGTCTCTGTCTCTGTCTCTCCCTCTCTGTTTTTCTCTCACTTTCTCTGTCTCTGTCTCCCTGTGTCCCTGTCTGTGTCTTTCTTTCTCTCTCTCTCTCACTCTCTCTGTTTCAGTCTCTATCTCTGTCTTATTCTGTCTCCCTCTGTCTATCTCTCTCTTTTTCTCTCATCACCATATGAAGTGAGCACCACCTTGATGAAGGCAGAAACTGGAAATGCTGAGAGAGATGTCACCAAATCATGGGGCTTTGTGATCTCTGGGATCAAAGCTCAGTCTCAGCACGGCTTCGGGACCCAGGAGCTGAGGGCCTGGAAGGAATGTGGAGCCAGGACAGGGCAAGCCCCAGTTTTCAGCAGCCTCTCCTCTTGGAGCTGACTCACCAGCAGACATGCATGAGTCCCCAGGAAGGCAGAGTAGGTCACTCCTCTTGGGGGGGGGAGGATGAGAGGCCAGTGAGCAGCCAAACAACAAATCTATTCCCTCCATGCCATCCCCCACCCCCAACCAAAGCCATGGAAATGGCATTCTAAACAAGGAGAATAACACTGCAGAGGGAAAACAAAGCTGTTCCTTCCACAGAATAAATGTTCTGCATTAAAACAGCCAGGATAGCAATGAATTAAACATCAGGTCTGAATGAAGGGAAAGTGCAGTGATTTATAATTGCATCAGGCCGGAGCCAGCCTGGGAGAGAGGAAGCAGCACCATCAGGGACTGGCTGGGTCTCTCCAAAGAGCTGTAGAGACTAAAGGGCACAGGGACCACCTGCAACATGTGTGTTTGTGGGTGAGGGGGGCTAATGGGTGCTAGTGGAAGCCAGGATTCATAGAGGGACTGCTTTAAGCAATGTTTTAGCATGGTGTAGTGACAAGTGTATTGAGCTAGAAATCACAGGACTAAGTCCTAGTTTCATCTCTGTCAGGAAATCAAGTGGTGACTTTGGATATTCTCCTTGAGCCTCAGTTTGTTCTCCTGTCAAATAGGATAATTCCTGCCTACACTGGCAAGTTGATCAAATGAGATGATGATAAGGAAACAACATGATATAGAAGGCTAAAACATAATTTTTTATGACTCATTTGTATTGAGAAACAGTGTGAGATTGTGCCTAGACAGTCCCCCAGAGTCAGAAAGACCTGAGTTCAATTCTTGTCTCTTATACAAACTGGTTGTACAATCCCAAATTCCCCAGGCAACTACAACTATAAGTTTTAGAAAAACTGTTGACCAGCACTGATAAAGATCATTTCACTGGGAATCCTTCTCCCTTCCTCTCCACCTTCCCCCTACAGGGTGTTATTATTAGCCATGGTGCTGAAAACAAAAGCAGTGATTATTGCATGAAGGTAGGATGATTCTTAGCGTGATGATTCTTAGTGTGATATGTGGGTTGGTGGTGGGGAGGGAGGAAGATTACCTTTCTGATATCACCCTCCTCCCCAGCCATTCTACCCTGAGGCTCTCTCCATCCTCTCAGCTCACTAAGATGCTCAAGAGGGTCTTGGACTGTCTGACAGAATTAGCTCATGATTCACAAAAGCTTAGACTCTTTTCTTCTCCAGACTAAATAAACATCCCCAGATCTTTCAACTCATCCTATTATGACATGTTTTTCACAGACCCTCAGGATCTTAGAATTGAAAAGGACCACAGAGATCATTCATTTATTGAACAAACATTTATTAAACTCCTTCTATATGCTAGGTGCTGGCATACAAAGAAAAAGAAAAGAAGAAAGAAAAGAAATAGTCCTTGCCTTCAAGCCTCTGGGAGTTTGGGGAGAATACATACACACCCACATTGACACGTGTTCACACAACATAAAGACAGATAAGCAAATATAAAATGCATCCAAAATAGTTTTGCAAAGGAGAACACGGGTGATGGAAGATAGGGTGAGGATCTGGATATTCTCCTTTAGAAAGTAATAAGAGCTGACACTTGAAAGAAACCTGGGATTCCAAGATGGAAAGTGGAGAAGGAAATGAATTCCAGGCATGAAGGACAGCCCATATAATAAACATGGAGATGGAGAATGGAGTGTCTTCTATGGGAAGACATAAAGCAGCTTCACTAGAATATTGTTACTCAACCAAGCATACCATAAGCACCAATTAAGTACTAGGTACTGTGCCAGGGGATGAAGGCAGCATCAAGGTGGCACTAGTGCTGGACTTTTAGTCAAGAACACCAAGTTCTAATGGAGTAAGAGCCAGGTCTGGCGATGGGAGGTCCTAGGTTCAAATCTGGCCTCAAATACTTCCTGGGCAAGTCACTTAACCCCCACTGCCTAGCCCTTACTGCTCTTCTGCCTTAGAAACACTACAAAGTATTGATTCTAAGATGGAAGGGAAGGTTTTTTTTTTTCAAACCTGAGTTCAAATCCAGCTTCAGGCACTTACTTAGTTGAGTAACCCTAATCAAATCACTCAGCCCTTCCCAGCCTCTGTCTCTTCATATATAAAATGAGAGTAGTAATAACACATACTTCATAGCGTTGTCAAGAGGATCAAATGTGATAACATATGAAGGTTATTGTGAGCCTCAAAATACTATGCAATAGCTAACTTTTTAATTGTATTATTAACCCCAATGAACAAAACAATTTCTACTTTGCAGTAATAATATGTAATAAACCTAGAAGAGTAGGCTGCAGTTATGAAGAGTTTTAAATGCCATATAGAAGAGTTTGGGTTTTATTTTTTGTTTTTTGTATAGGTGATTGAGAGTCACCGATACTTCTTGAACAGAGGAGTGACATGATCACTTGAGCAGAGAAGTGACATAGTCATAAGATCATGGCAACCTCCAATATATTGGGTGACTCCCCCATTAAAAACTTAAAAAAGTGGATGAAACCCACTCACATAGGATGGTCAGGCATAAATGAGTTACAATTTGCATCACCAGAAGGAATATTTACATCCAATGAAGTTTCTGAGTATAGATTTTATCTTTTGAGTCTAGCCTATTGATATCATTTGATGATTGCCAATGCGTGATATTAAATCACACATTGAGTGTGATCAAAGATCAACTGTGTGATATCCCTCCAAGCTTTGTATCATTTGCAAATTTGATATGTATGTCATCTATGCCTTCATCCAAGTTACTGATAAACTGTTGTATATCATATGGCCTAGAAGATTTCATTCCACCAACAGCCCACCTCCAAGTCTACATCAACCTCTTAATAAACTATTCTTTCAATAGGATCATTCATAAGGTTCTGAATTCATCGAGATAGTCAGTCATTGAACCCAAATTCATAAGGTTCTGAATTCATTGAGAGAGTCAATCATTGAACTTGCCAAATCTTTCCATTTGTTCAAAAAGATATCATGAAAGACTTTGTCAAATGCTTTACTGAGATCCAAGTTTTTTATGTCTGTAGTATTTTGTTGATTTATCCACTTAGTTACCCTGTCAAAAAAAGAAATGAGATTAATCTGTCATGGACTGATCTTGACAGATCCATATTGGCTTTTTGGGATAACTTCATTTTCTAAATTCTCATGAACAATTCTTTAAATATTCAATTTTTTTCTAAAATTGAATTCAGATGCACTAGCCTTCCCCAAAGGAAGTTCTTTTAGTCTTGAGCTCTGGTTCTGTTATCATCCTGTTTGTCCTATTCTGGATATCCTCCAGCCTGTCAGCATTCCTCTTAAAATATAGCTTCCTTGTGAAATGGCCCAACCCTTCTAGAAAACATTTTTGAATTGTAAGAAGAAAGTGATTAAAATACTTGTACCTTTTGACTGACATTTCCCACTGCTAAGCATATAGCTTATGGAGATCAGAGAGAGAAAGAAAGGACCAATACACATTAAAGCATTAATAGTGTTTCTTTTTGAGTTAGCAAAGAACTGGAAACAGTGGATAGTGACTAAATCAAGAAAACAATATAGTCAGTGACCCCAACAATGCAAATGCAAAAAAATCCACAACAACAAACTATACGAACCACCAAGTTTATAATTATAATCTGTGGCTCAAAGTTCATTTGTATAAAACCCTCCTCATTGGTAGAAATAGATCACTCAATCCTCTGTGACTTCAAGAGAGACAGAGTTGGTGAGAGTTCAAGTGAGAAGAGAGATTCTAGTCTTCTAGCTTCCATCTTTAACCTTCCTGGTTCCAATTTCTCTTCAGGTCTCTATAGAGACAGAAGGATTCTGAGAAGAACCAAAGGGTTAGGGATAAGCACTTATAGAGCATTACGTGCCAGGCATTGTACTAAGTATTTTACAAATACCATCTCTTTTGATCCTCAGGACAACCCTGGGAGGTAGGTGCAAATGATATTCCCATTTTTCAGTTTAGGAAACTAAAGCAAGCAGAGGATTGCCTGATGTCACACAGCTGGTTTCTGAGGCCAGATTTGAACTCAGGTCTTCCTGATTCGAAGCCCAGGCCTCTAGCCATTGCACCATCTAGCTACCTTTAACAAAGAATCTAGGATGTAGGAGAGCAAGAATCTCCATCATGTCCCCATGTTCAGATTATTACACTAGGGATATTGGGGAATTTCCCCTTGGATGAGCTACCTCATTTCCACCAGAAAAGCTCATTCACTCTTTATTGTCTGGTATATTTTTATTGGCATAACGTCTTTGATTTCTATTCGCTATCCACTCGGATAAATGGATTTCTCTTCTATTTGCCATATGCCTTCTTGTAGACCTGGCATTTGGTGGGAAGGGTATGTATGAAAAGCTTGTATCCAAGTCTTGGGTACATAGCTAGGAGCATTCCTTCCCCATTAAGGGAGAGCAATCAGGAACTCAGCTTGAACCTAGAAATAATTTTCTCTAGATTAACAATATTTGGAATAGTGAGTACATAAATTATTGGTGCAGTTACCTTTTTCTGAGGACAACAGAATGGCCAGCCCCTGGCCAGAAAATTTATACTTCTGTTTCTAGTAGAAATGAGTCTTGTTTAGAGAAGGGGACAAGGATGAGGGAGACCCTAGAGAGCTGTTATATCTCCCACCTCTAGAAAGACCCATGTGGACACATATAACTTACATGGACAAAGCACAACACACATCACCACTTTCATAATGATCAAATGTGTTTGTGAAAAAAAGAAATAAACATTCCCCTCTTCTATGCAATCCTGAAGGTATATGGCTGCAGAACAATTTGTCAGACTCAGTTGATGAGCTGGTTTTCCTGAACTACTCTATCCCTTTTTCCTTCCTTTCCAATTTTCTTTTTTATTTTTTTTGTTACACTGAAAAGGATATATTCATATGAAAGTAATGTAAAAAGAAAATCTTTCAATATTATTTTTAATATGGCTTCCCCTGGGGCATACTATGGTAGTCTTAGTATTGGATTTAGAACTGATTGGGACTTAGAGGATCCAATCCCTTATTCTGAACACCATACTTCCCTAATTATAGCCTAAAATCATGGAAGTTTTTTGTTTTGTTTTAGTTTTTTCTGTTAGCTACTTTACACTGATTACATAGAACTTGAAGCCTGCTAGCTACGTTGTTCAGTGGATAAGAGCTTTGGACTTGGAGTCAGGAAGACCTGAATTCAAATCCCAGCTCAGACACATTCTCATTGCATCACCCTGGGCAAGTCACTTAAAATCTTTGATCCTATTTCTGTTTCCTGCTCTGTAAAATGGATATAAAAATAGCTCCTACCTCACAAGTTTGTTGGGAGAATCAAATGAGATAACATATCTGCAGTACTTTTTTAAACATTAAATCTTGCTATTTTTATTATTATCATCATTGCTAAAAATCTTCAGATCTTTTTCATAAAAATAGCTGTTAAGCCTTCTCATCTCATAACTAGATGATTTAAAAAAATTTAAGTTATTTATCTCTATTAAAATTTATCTTAATAGTTTTGCTCAATTCCTCCTTTTTTATGTTTTGAGGTGCAAATCCTATCATCCAACATATTTCGTATCCTTCATAGTCTTGTGCAATTTGAAAATTTGACAAGTCTACATCCAAGTCAGTGATAAAATTGTTGAGTAGAATAGACTTCCAAGGACAGGTTCTTGGGGGAATTCCACTAGAGTTCTCCTTTGCAGTTGCTATAAATCAATTAATCATCTCCTTCTTTGAATATAATCTTCCAACCAGCTACGAATCTGCCTAATCATTCTATCATCCAGTCTATATTTTTCTATTATTTCCACTAGCACATGATGAAAAACTTTATCAAAGCAAACCTTATCACAGATCTAGATATATAGTTTATGGCATTTCCCTAATCTACTAGCAACCCTGTCAAAAAAAAAAGATAATGAGTTTATTCTGACAAGATTTCTTATTAGACCCCTGATGGCTTCCACTGATCTCTGCTTCTCATTCAAAACTCCATTCAAACCCTCCCTTTAATAGTCTTTCCTAGATTTTTGCTGGGGATTAATACATCTGTAATTCCCTGAATTTAGTTTTTTACCCTTTCAGAAATTCAGAATATTTGACCACCACCAGGCTTTTACCCCCTCTCCCATTCTCTACGATTCCTCAGAGATTGTTGAAAACAGTTCCTCCATCCCATCTGCAATTTTTCACAATACCCTAGGTAAGAATTTAGGGGCAGCTAGGTGGAGCAGTGGAGAGAATGCCAGTCCAAGAGTGAGGAGGAACTGAATTCAAATCTGGCCTCAGATATTAGCCTAGGCAAGTCCCTGAATCTTTTTGGTCTCAGTTTCCTCAACTGAAAAATGAACTGGAGAAGGAAATGGTAAACTACCTCATTAGCCTTTCCAAGAAATCCCCAAATAGGATCATAAAGAGCCAGATACAACTAACTGACTAAACAAACAAAAAAAATTATAATTTGACTGAATCCCTAAAGTTAAGGAGACTAAGAGACACCAGAATGTAATGGAAGGACTGTAGGATGTGGAGATAAGAGACAACAGGACAAATCCCATTCCTATACCTACTCCTTATCTAATCCTTTAAGCAATAGTTTCCTCATCTGTAAAATGGGGATGATAATAGTACTCATCTAACATGGTGGCTATGAGAACCTAATAAAACATTGTATATAAAAATGCTTTGAGAATCTTAAAAGGCTATATAAATGTCAATTATTTAAAGCATCTACAGTGTTTTCTTATCTCCTTTCCTATCTTAAGCTCTAATTCCCTTATAATCATGTTTGTTTTACTCTTTCCAGTTTGAAAATAAATATTCTCTTTGGTAGAAAAGATGAAAGTAAAATGAAAGTTGAGTACTTCTGCTTTCTTTCTGTTGTTTATTAACATTAAATCAACTACACCAAGCAATGAATCAACCAACATTTATTAAGCACCTATTATGTTCCAAGCACTGTGCTATATACCTAGCTCTTTCTTTGAAAATACATAAAAAGCCCCAAACCCATTTTAAGGGTCTAAGAATTTTTCACAAACCTTTCCCACCCACCACACCCCAATCTAATTCCCCTTCCTTCCATAGTCAATCAGTGAAGCAAAGTCTGTAAAGGAAAGAAGCATTGATATAGCATCTACTAAGTGCCAGGCATTGTGCTAAAGAACTTTAAAATAGCATTTCATTTGATCTTCACAATAACCTGGGAGTTAAGGCTATCAAGATCCTTATTTTTCCAAGGAGCCAAAGAGAAGTTAATTGACTTGCCCAGGGTCACATAGCTAGCATCTAAGACAGGTCTTCCTTATTCCAGAACTAACCTTCTATTCACTGTACTACTTAGCTGTCTGTCTCAGTGAGAGGGGAATCCAAAGAAAGTCTTATTATCCAGAGCCTTCATGGGGCCACCAGCCCTTCTCCTACTTCTCAGGCTATTGATAGGCAGTAGATAAAAACTAAACTCAGTGACCTAGAACTCTTGGTCTGAACATGTGAGCTGATGGTCCGAATAATCAGAGGGAGAACAAGAAAGCTAAGGAGAAATTCTCTGAGGCAAAGCAACAAGGTTCTGGGGAATCTGGTGTTCTCATGGAAATATTTTGTTCCAGACTGTAATACAAGTTGCTTGGACTATTTGGCATTTAAATTCTGAAGGTTTGGGATGACAGTATTTGTGACAAATGACCAATAATATATATAGTTTTTATATTTGTACCTTATCTCTTAGAATTAATACTGTGTATTGATTTTGAGAAAGAAAAACAGTAAGCACTAGTCAATGGGCATTAAGTGACTTACCCAGGGTCACACAAGTAGGAAGTGTCTGAGATTGGATTTGAACCCATGACCTCCCATCTCTAGATCTGACTCTAAATCCCCTGATCCATCTAGCTACCCTGACCAATAACATCTTTTGAAATTTTTCCTTTTCTTTTCTAATGGAAATATTTGTCAAAAGTTGTGGGAGCCTGAGAGAGAGCTTGGGACCCTGA
Source organism: Gracilinanus agilis (assembly GCF_016433145.1). Taxonomy (NCBI): domain Eukaryota; kingdom Metazoa; phylum Chordata; class Mammalia; order Didelphimorphia; family Didelphidae; genus Gracilinanus; species Gracilinanus agilis. Next base: position 270,328,156 of record NC_058133.1, on the reverse strand, counting down.
TATCCCTTTCCCATCAACATGCACATATATATATATATATCTGTACATATATATAT
>NC_058133.1:270305604-270327700 GCF_016433145.1 Gracilinanus agilis | reverse complement strand
TATATATATATATCTTTTATATAGAGGGATGAATGTTCTGAAAAATTTATTACATATCTGTTTTTAATATAATGTATCTATTCATTTATTTCAGTTGTGAATCTAGAAAGGCTAATCCCAAATTATTTCCCCAACATAAAGCTTTTCATGAACCTCCTAATTGCAAAAAAGACCTTAGACCGCACATAAATCTTTGCTTTGTATATTTCTTTTTTTTTTTAATTTAGAAAAATTTTCTATGGTTACATGATTCATGATTCCCGCCCATCACTAGCCCCTCCCTCCTGGAGCTGACAAGCATTTCCACTGGATTATACATGTATCATTGTTCAAAACTTATTTCCATTTTATTCATATCTGCAGTAGAGTGATCATTTAACATCAAAATCCTGATCATATCCCTATCGCACGACATGATCAATCCTACGTTTTTCTTCTGTGTTTCTACTCCCACAGTTCTTTCTCATAAGTCCCTCAGAAGTGTCCTGGGTCCCTGCATTGCTGCTAGTAGAGAAGTCCATTACATTCGATTGTACCATAGTATATCCCAGTCATGGGCAACCTTTTGAACTTGGTGTGTCAAAATTTGCCAAAAAAACAAGCATAACTTGGGTGATGTGTCACTTCAAGAAAAAAACCATAATTCTGTGATATTTATAGTTTAAATAACAAAAATGTATAATTGTAATACATAACTATATTTAATAAAGCAAAATAAATATAGGTAGAATTGTTATCTATAGTGCACAGAGTGTCTACACCACACTACAACAAATGTTTCATCCTCAGCATGCAGCCCCATGCTTCTCTGTATGTGGCCATGTGCAGCCGTGTGTCATTGAAAATGGCTACACACGTCAGTGCTGACACGTGTGTCATAGGTTTGCCATCACTGGTGTATCAGTCTCCGTATACAGTGTTCTTCTGGCTCTGCTCCTTTCAATCTGCATCAATTCCTGGAGGTCTTTCCAATTCACATGGAATTTTTCCAGTTCATTATTCCTTTTAGCCCAATAGTATTCCATCACTAACAGATACCACAATTTGTTCGGCTATTCCCCAATCAAAGGGCATTCTCTCATTTTCCAAGTTTTTGCCACCACAAAGAATGTAGCTATAAATAGTTTTATACAAGTCTTTTTCCTGGTACAAACCAACAGTGCTATGACTCGGTTGCTTTGTATACTTCTTGATAAATATTATTCTATAATGTATATCCTACAATATCATATATTGTAATTATTTATATTTATGTCTTATCATCCTACTGGACTGTGACCTCAAGGAGGGTACAAATCTTGTCTTATCAAAACCTTATATTTCCTCTAGAACAATGCTCTATTCATAGTAGGTTCTTAAAAATGTTTTTGGATAATTGAGTGATTGATAATTATTATGTTATTAGTAATAGAGACAATAAGTGTAGCTTTAGAAACAACAGGTGCTAAATGATGAAGATTCTGCTTGTATAAAACAGCCCAACTCTTGGGTCTTGGGTTCCATCTTCTCCCACCCCATCTATTTTTCACATATAGAAGGTAATTTAATGCCCTCTACAGTTTAGGAAATGTGTATTATGGGTGTGTGTGTGTGTGTGTGTGTGTGTGTGTGTTGAGAATTAGTGGTGATGGTCAATAAAAACAAAGGGGAAACAAGCTCCGAGTGATAAATAATGGTATTCTGACACATATGACTAACCCTCATCTGGTGGAGGAGGTGCTTTCAATGAGTTCCCATGAAGAAGGCTGGAAGAAGACTCAGTCCTTGCCCTTAGAAAGCTCCCAGGCTGTTGGGAGACAGAACTCCTGCCCTTACACCATGATTCAAACATCTTTGATGAAGCCACATACAGAAGCCCAGATGGATTACTGATGCCTGAAAGTGCAAAAGTAGACAAAAAAAAAGTAGTAAAAAAAAAAAAAGTAGAAAAAAAGTAGAAGGTAGATTTGGAAACCAAAGTGTCCTCCATCCATCTGGGATAGAGAGGGGCAGCCCTGCCTTGGGGGAAGAGGCATGGATGTGGTCCATTTTTGACCTACAAGAAGATGAGGGTAGAGGCAAGGTCTGAGAATTGTATGTTTCCTTAGCTAACAGGCTGGAATGATTTTAGCTTTCTGAAAGCAGCTCACTAAGTCTACAAGAAACCAATATTATCAAGATACCTTGCTCCTCCCTTTCCAGCCCTCCAGTTTCTATCGACGATTCTGTCTCCCACATACTGGGAGTGGAGATCACTCACCTGGGCTCTCACAGCTTCTCTCCCAAGGCTGCCCATGCATGGAACCGCTTTCATCCTGCCCTGATTTTCCTGGGCCTGTGCCCGCCCACCTGTTCTCAGACACCTGTTTTTCATGAGTCTTCCTTAGGACCCAGCTGGGAAGAGGGACTCCTGGCTATTGAGAAAAGAGAGAAATTTAGGGAAAATAAGGGAAGAGCTAAAGTGCTAGATTTGTAAAGGAAATAATAATGTGTTTTCATGTGTGACAATACAAAGTCCCTGTTGGCATTTGATGATTTATATGTTTCTCTGTCTAGGGCTCTGCCTTACATGGCTGTTCTGTATAAAGTACTTCATAAACCTTAAACTGTTATTAAAATATATACTATTGCAGGTAGTGTTCATGCATGTGTATCTGCGAATGTCTTTCCATATGTTTTCAAGGGAGTGGGTGGGTAGGGACGGGAGCTGGTGCTTTTCTTCTCCCTATATTCCCATTTCCAAACTGTAGACGTGCTAGGTGGAATGCTGTCTGACATGGATAGCATTCTATCTATTAGAATGGAGATAGACCCCCCCCCCCCATTCCAGTGATGCATCTCCTACATATGGAGTCCTTTATTGTTGCTGAGTCATCTTTAAGTCATGACCAAGTCTTTGTGACCCCATTTGGGGTTTTCTTGACAAAGATACTGGAATGGTTTTCCAATTCCTTCTCTAGTTCATTTCACAGATGAAGAAATTGAGGCAATCAGGGTGAAGTGACTTGCCCAAGGTCACGTAACCAGTAAGTATCTGAAGTTGGGTTTGAACTCATGAAGATGAGTATTCCTGACTCCGAGATCAGCACTCTATCCACTTTGACACCTAGCTGCAAAAATAAGTGGTAGCGCTGGGTTTTGAATTCAAGACCTCTGACTCCAAAGATTACCTTTCTACTACAACATGCTGTTGTCCTATATCTAAATAAAAATGGGTCACCTAAAATAGGAGTTCTTAATCTGTCATTCACAAATTTTGTTTTTAATTTTTTTTGATAAACTGGATTTGGCTATAATTGGTTTCCTTTGTAATCATATCATAAGTATTTAAAAACATTATTCTGAGAAGGCATCTATAGATTTCACCAGACAATGACATAAAAAGTTAAGAACTCTTGGACTAGATAACTCCAAGTCCTTGTCCAGCACTAATTTCTTAAGATTCCTTAGGTTCTCTGATCTTTTCTCTTCCAATAGTACTTTCTCTAGACCTTTCTGGAGCAAGGGAGAACAAGGCCCAAGGTCCTAAAACAAAGAGCCATTTCCTAGGGCAAGGGAAAATAAAAGAAGCACTCCAAAGCTTCACTGACTTTTTCTCCCTTCTAAAACCCTTACCTTCTGTCTTGGAATCTATACAAAGCATCAGTTCCAAGGGAGAAGAGCAGTAAGGGCTAGGCAATAGAGGTTAAGTGACTTGCCCAGGGTCACACAGTTAGGAAGTATCTTAGGCCAGATTTGGTCCCAGAAGCCCCTGTCTCAAGTCCTGGCTCTCTATCCACTGAGCCACCCAGCTGCTCTTCCCTATAGGGGACCTTTAAAAGAACCCTAGAGACAGCAGAGAGCACAGACCTTATCAAATCACTCTTCCTCTCCTCAATATTAGAAACTCCTTCTTTGGGTCTAACTTAATTCTTTCTTGCTGTCAACTAAACCATCTAACTTCTGAAGATGAAGGACAGTTAAGCAAACCTCCTACTCCTTCCCCACCCCCATATCACACATCCTAATTTACTTTTATTCCCAACTTCTATAACCTTTCCACATAAGTTCTATTTTTCAACCTTTCATCATTTCTGCTGCTTGGCTCTGGACCCTCTCCAGCTTCTCCAAATCCTTCTTAAATGTGACAGTTAAAATTAGACACGATAGCCTGGCGAAGGCCAAGTGTAGCGGAAGGATTACTCTCCGCATCTCTTGAGTCTTATGCTTTGTAACAGACCCTCCCCTTCACCCCTTATGCTAATTGTGCCTATACTGACTGCTGATGCCCAGTTGGCTTGAGGGCCTCCCCCCACCCACAGGTTCCTCTAGGGAGGTTTCGTTTCCTGGCTAGTTCATCCTCATTCTGGATCTATGGGGTATAATTTTAGACCCCAAGTGCTTTACCCACAATTTGCCCTGGTTTTCTTTTAATAGAGATCCCACCAAATAATACAATATTTCTGGCATTCTTTTCCCATTCCACATTAATGTAATATTTTATTTCTTTGCTGACCCTGGCTTTAAGTCCCTCAGATTGATCTTCAGGGGAAATCATAATAATAGCTCATATTTCTATCATGCTTTAGGGTCCAGAAAGCCTTTTCCTTCACAAAAAAAAAAAGATGGTAGGTAGAGACTGCCATTATAAATGACCCTATTTTACAAAGGAGGAAACTGAGGCATGGAAAGATAAAGTGACTTTTCTAGTATCATACCATTAGTAAATATCAAAGCTAAAATGGATTTATCAATAATTGATTATTATATGATCAGAAGATATTTATTGAGTGCCTGAAGGAATAAGAACATTATAAAAAGTATGTGCATATATGTATATTTCTACAATATATATGTGTAGAGATATTTATGTATAAACTGTTGTGAGGAAGATTAATTTAGTATTAGTGTTGGACCTAGCAGGAAGGGCTGGAGGATTGATTCCAAGACGGAATGAAGGAGCAGGAAGTTGCTTGTGCCTGAGAAGGACTCCATGGTGGTTGGCATAACTGTTGCTAACCCTGGGAGATCTCAGAGTTAGGGGAAAACTGCATGCAGATTCCCTGGGATCCTGAGAGGTGGAGGCTTTCAGCAGTGGACAACAGACCTGCAGAGCAGCACCAAGTGGGGAAGTGGTTTGTGACCTGGTGGACAGCATTGCAGACTCACTCTCCCTACCTGGGTACGTTGGATCACCTGGTGGAGCTGGCTCTTGGCATCCTGAGACCATCCTTGGATTACTGTGAGACCCCAATTGAAAGCCAACCTCAGGCTCTTTAGCTGAGCTGACCAAACCTGGCTGGAACCAGGTTTGGAGGAGCTTTCCCTGTGACTTCAATACTGCTTCCTTTGGGCCCTGCCTGGCTTAGGTCAATAAAATAGTGTAGTCAAGTCCTTCCCTGCCCCTGTGGTTTGCCCTTAGGTTTCAAGTGTAGAATCCGTTATTCCCATCCTTTTATTATTTCCCTCAATTAAACTGTATAAACTTTTACCTGATGCCTGCTGGTTCCATAGGCCCTGGCCTAACTGCCATTCCTGTGACAGTTAATAGCTTGGCAGTAAACCCTGGTCTCCCTATCCTGGTGGTCTTGTCTCTCCTTCAACCCAGAGTGAAACACAAACCATTTAGTTACATTTTAATAATAATAACAGGGGCAGCTGGGTAGCTCAGTGGATTGAGAACCAGGCCTAGAGATGGGAGGTCCTAGGTTCAAACCCGGCCTCAGCCACTTCCCAGCTGTGTGACCCTGGGCAAGTCACTTGACCCCCATTGCCTACCCTTACCACTCTTCCACCTATAAGTCAATACACAGAAGTTAAGGGTTTAAAACAAAAAAAAAATTAAAAAAAATAATAATAACATCCCTGGTGCCTCACCATTTTGGTACATACATTCAGTACATACATACACATATACACTTACACATTTGAGTTCTTTTTTGTCCAGACCTATGATCTCATTGGTGTAGGAAACTTATGATTTAGAAATTCTCTTCACCAATTAAAGAGGGCAACTCACCTATAACTTATTGTTTTAGAGAGTTACCTGAGCCACATAGCTAGGACTAACAGAGGTCAGGACTTTGAGCTACTGTTATCCTGACTCTCAAGACTGACTCTCTACTTGTGATCAAACCTGCCTCTAATTTGTCTACAAATAATATATAACCCCAAAGTCACTTTACTTTTGCACATCTCAGTTCCCTCTTCTGTAAAATGGGGGCATTAAAATGTATACTGCCCCCTGGAGGACTGTTGTGAGAACAGATAGATCTTGAAATGAGATGCAGATAATTATTTGTACACAAATACAATAAAAAATACAGAAAATGTGGGAATTTGGAGAAAAATAATTTCTCATACAAGGAAGGTTTCTTGGGAAAGGAGGCATTTGAATTGGTAAGGTACCATATAGCAATTGCAGGCATACCTCAGAAATATTGCAGGTTCAGTTCTAGATTACCACAATAAAGCAAATATCACAATAAAGGGAGTCACGTGAATATTTTGCTTTCCCAGTGTATATAAAAGTTATGTCTGCACAATACTGTAATCTATAACGTGTACAATAGTCTTATGTCTAAAAAAACTGTACATGCTTTAATTGAAAAATAATTTAGGGGGCAGCTGGGTAGCTGAGGAGATTGAGAGCCAGGCCTAGAGACGGGGAGTCCTAGGTTCAAATCTGACCTCGGACACTTCCTAGCTGTGTGACCCTGGGCAAGTCACTTGACCCCCATTGCCTACCCTTATCACTCTTCTGCCTTGGAACCAATACACAGTATTGACTCCAAGATGGAAGGTAAGGGTTTAAAGAAAAGAAAAGAAAAATACTTTAATTGCTAACTTCATCTGAAGCTTCATTGAGTTGTAGTCTTTTTGCTGGTTGAGGATCTTGCCTAAATATTGATGGCTGCTGACTGAGGAGTGTTGTGAGGAAGATTAGTTGGTTAATTAAGTATTAAGGTTGACCTAGCAGGAAGCCTGGTGCATTCTAGGATAGAATGAAGGAGGAGAAAGTGTGTGTGTGCCCTGAGAGAGAGACTCCATTAGTGGTGGGCAAACTGCTGCCAGCCCAGGGAGATCTCAGACCTGCTTCCTGATTTCCTTGGGATCCTGAGTGGAGGTGGATTTCCAGCAAGAGGAGAAGACCTACAGAGCAGAACCAAGCAGAGGAGGAGTTTGAGACCTGGTGGACAGCACCTCAAGTTCACTCACTCTACTTGGTATCTTGGACCACCGAGGATTTTGGCATCCTGTGAACCTCTTTGGAAAACTGTGAGAACCCTCAAAGCCTCCCCTCTGATCCATAGCTGTGCTGGCACCGGGCTTGAATCAGCTCCCAGAGACTGCACTGCCTGTTAGGTCACTTAGATTAATGTAGAAATAAGTCCTCCCCTTGCCCTGTGGTTTTGCCCTTTAGATTTTAAGTATAGAAATCCCTTTCCCACCTTTATTTTAGTTGTACATAATTAAAACCTGTTAAAACCCTTTACCTTGTCGGTTGGATTCAAAGCCTCTGGCCCAGGGTGACAGTTGATCAACAGCCAGTTTGTCAGTTAGCAGCAGCACAGCTGTGACTTCTGGTCTCCCAACCTGGTCCAGTCTCTCCTACAACCCAGTGTGTGAACCCACAACCATTTAGATTCATCTTATCATCCCTGGTGCCCTCCATTACCTATATTTTCCACAGGAGCGTGGTGGGTGCGGATGGTTAGGACAGGTATGGCAATTTCTTAAACTAAGACAACAATGAAGTTGGCTGAATTGACTGACTTTCCATTCATTTGAACACTTAAAGGCCATTGTAGAATTAACAATTGGCCTAATCTCAATATCACTGTAACTCAGTGAATAGAGAAGCCAAAGGAAAGGGAGGATTGGGAATGATGGGCCAGGAGAGCAGTAAGAATACACCCAACCTTTCCCCAATAAGTTCACTGTCTTACATGGATGTAGCTGGTGGTGTCCAAAAACAAGTAAGAGTAACATCGAAGACCACAGATATAATATGAATAATGAAATATTTATAGTTATAATATGAATATATTATTTTTACAGATGTTATATGAATAACAAAAGAGTTTGAAATATTGTGAGAATCACCAAAATGTGACACAGAGGCATGATGTGAGCACATGCTATTGAAAAATGGCACCCATAGACTTGCACAAAGCAGGGTTGCTACAAACCTTCAACTTATTAAAAAAAAAAAAACACAATATCTGTGAGGAAAATTAAAGTGAAGCTCAATAGAGTGAGGTATGCCTGTGGCCCCAACAGAAATAAGCTCCTTAAGGGCTGACACTTTTTTTCATATTGCTTTTGTATCTCTAGATCTTAGTACACTGTCCAACCATTCACTCATTTAGCAAGCTAACAAACAAGCAAACATTTAAGTACTTCCTATAGGTCAGCACTGCAATGTGCCTGGGCACAAAAACGAAAGTCCATTCCCTCAAGGAACTGATAAATTCTATTGGGTGAAATAATGTCCTTCCCAGAGGTTTTTAAAATGGGACCCATGAACTTGTGAGTATATACATACATATGCACATACATTATATGTGTGTATAAATATCTAAAGAGCTAAGAGCTATTATTATCCCATGATACAGTTTAGGCCAGTGATGGGCAAACTTTGTAAAGAGGGGCCAAAGGAAAGGAAATGCTTGTATCCTACTGGTTGTATTCATCAGATTAGGAATAATGTTGAGCTGCTGGATAGAACATTTCAGGGGGGCCACATCTGGCCCATGGGCCAGTATGCCCATCACTGGTTTAGGAAATTGAGAATTAGTGGTTAAGTGACTTGCCCAGGATCACATCGCTAATAAGTCTCTGAGGCCAGATGTGAACTCAGGTCTTCCTGATTTCAGGTCAAGCAAGGTCCACTTTGCCATCTAGCCATCACTGTCTCTCTGTATGTATTATATATACACATTTTGCATATATATAATGGCTATATTTCGATATACATTTATCCCTTCCACATTGTGGGAATTAGGGGGTGTTGTACCTCCATGATCTGGAAAATCTGAATAAAAATTTTTGGCCCTCCCTTCACACCAGAAAAGAAGCCTGATTTTTTTCTTTTACTTTTATGTGGCATTTATAATACCTTTTGTATTTTATATTTGTATAAAAAACATATTTTGTAAAAATAGAAACTAGATATATTTTATGCATTTCTTGAGTTTCTAAACTTTTCTGTGTTATCTGTTGGCCTTTGCGTGTGGTCTGTGATTTCCACAAAACTCCCCCGAAATGCCATTTAATTTCTTATGCCAACCTGTGACATATCAAAACTGCAAGGAGGAAAGTCATTATGTGGAAAGGATACCTGTAATTGGCTTATTTTATAATCTTGTGTATTTTATTTTATGTATTTAAAAACATTCTGAAAAGAGGTTCAGAGGTTTCACCAGACTGCCAAAGGGGTCTAGGACATGCATAAAACAGCTTAATAACCCCTGATTCAGGTGAATACAAAAATATATACAAAAGAAATGTAAAGGAATTTTGAAAAGCATTCTTAACTCTGGTAGGTGGGTGCTAAGGAAGAGCTTCCTGTTGGAGAAGACAAGGACTTGAGCAAGGAAGCCAGGGCTGCTAAGAGGTAGAAGCAGAAGAAAAGGACATTTTCTCAAGAGGGATGGATATGGGAAATGGGACACTGACTTCAAAGCAGGTTCCTCTAGAACTCTGAGAATCTGCTGAAAGACCTTTAGGGGTCAAGATCTCTGTAAAGGCCAAGGCAGTCCACTGTTGAGGAATAGCTAGTCTTTCAGTTTGATGAGAACATAGAGGAATAGCATGTTATCAGCCTAGAAAGAGAGGCCAGAACCATGTTGGGATGGGCTCTGGAGGGCCAAACAAAGGGGTTTTGTTTTCTACATGAGAGGCAATAGGAAGCCCCTGGAGCCTTTTGGGCAAGGGTGTGACAGGATCAAATCTATGTCTTAGGAATATTAGTTTGCTAGCTTTGTGAAGGATGAATTAGAGAAGAGAAAGACTCCAGGCAGGGAGACCAATTAGAAGAGTATTGGCAACAGTCCCTGTGAGAAATGATGAGAGCCTGAACAAGTGGGGTGGTTGTATGAGAGGAGAGAAGGGGACCAACGTGTGAAATTTTCATATGGGAGAGACAAGACTTGGCAAGCGATTGTATATGGGGAGTAAGGACGGCTGAAGACATGAGGCTCATATATAGTAATAAATGATTATTGAATCGAATACGAATGGATTCAGAATCTCAAGGGTTAGATCAGTTATCCTGGACCTTGCATGTGTTATTTTAAGTCTTTGGGGTCAAAGCCCTTTGGAAGGAGCTGGTAGTCCTTGGGACAAATCACACGGTGGTCTCCCTTCTCCTCGATGCTTTCCTCTAAGAGAAATTAGGTTAAATTAAAAGCCAGAAAAGTTTTGAATAAAAATAAAATTTTTCCATTTTATCCAGTTTACTCCACGTCTATTAAGCTCCTACTAAGCAGAGTTTAGTACTAGGTGGTGGAGAAGAGGAGAGGCAATATTCCCAACATGCAGCCTTGAGGAGAGGTGTGGAAGGGAGGGATGATGTTACCAAGCAGCCAGATCCCAGCTCCATCCTGGTCCCCACCCCTTAACTCTCTTTTATGTGCTAATTGTATTTCTATAGCAGTGTCCCCTCCCAGGCAGCACCACCTGGTCAGTGCTGGGAAGGGAGAAGAGAGGAAAAATTCAGGGTTCAAAGGTATCATTTTTACTTTACCCTGGGGACAGCTATGACCAGGGATACATCTAGGATCAAAGAGGACCTGCCTTGTGTATTGAACAGGCAGAAGAACCAGAAGAACTGAGGCTAAGTGAAGGAGAATGAAATTTAGGACTGAAAGGGACCCATACACTTTAGAGACACTGGGAAAAACCACAAAGGAAAAGCATAAAAGACAAAAAGAAAAGCACTATCTAATAATTATAAACTATCCTCTACACACACACACACATACACACATATCCCTGCACATTCCCCAGGTCCCCAGGGACACTGAGATTTGTCACCCACCCATTAATACTTATCACTAATTAAACTCTAGTTTGTTCCCAGGCCCCTAGACAAAACTGTGACATAGATCAATTTGCTCTTCTCTTCTCCCCAGCCCCCCACTCCTCCTTTTGCATGTATTTTATGGGAGACTTCAGGAGGCAGGGCACCCATATTTTCTGTCTCTCATTAGTGACTCTGATGGGCATTTATTAAAAGGGTGAAGGTTGGTGGGGGAGATACCTAGGGGATGGCAGGGTCTTATAGCATGGATTAAATCACCCAATGCAGGCAGCTATGCCTACAAATAGGGTTTGCCCAGGCCATCCATCAATACCCAGCATAAGGCAACCAGAGTGTCCTAGTGGCAGGTGGCCCATATACTACATATGAGGGAGGACAGCTTGGAGGAGGAGAAATAAATAAAATTAGAAACTAGATAGCAACCCTGTCAGTTGGATTGGAAGGGAAGGCAAAGAATTGAGACTAGGAAGTCCCTAGGGAGCTCAGCTCTGCTTCCATAGAAATGATTAGAATTATAATTAGGACAACTCTTTCCACACCGGAGGCCAGAAGGACTCAAGATGGCAGTTAGGAGAATCCTAGAACACATTGGAGTTGGAGCTGAGAGAGATCCAAGGGATCATCCTGTCCAACTGCCTAATATTACATGGAAATAAAGTGACTTTCCCAAGGTCACATAGGAAATTAGTTCCAGACCTGGAATTAGAACTGTCTTTTTGACACCCAGTTCAGTATTCTTTCTACTACATTATTGGGACCACAGCACACAAGAGTCCTCATGCCTTCACATCCCCTTCTGCCCATGTTTTTCTCTTCAGTACTCCTATGCTTTACATATCCATCCGTCTTAGCCATACTCTGTTCTCCTGAAATTTCTAGTTCTATTCCTCCTCTGTCAAAGTCTAGCTCAAAGCTCTCTCCCTGCTAGGTGACTGTTAGCTAATCTGATAAACTCATGTTTTAATGGCTGATGTGATAATGGGTGTTAATGGTGCATCCTATTATTACACTTTCTGGGTAAAATACTGTGAAATTAATGAGATTCCTCCACCTCCATTTCCTTTATCTCTCTATCTCCTCCTAGAGGTTTTCTCTAACCTTTTAGAGACTCCAATGCTTGCCTACAGCATCCCCCAGGGTTCTTCTGCTCAAGCCTGCTGCCTCCTTCCCCATAACCAAGTACCCTGGGCCCTGAAATAGAATCATAGAATTTAAGAGGGAAAAGGCATCTTGGAGTTTACCTAGTCAAATCCCTCATCCAAAGCAGGAATCCCTTCTCTAACTTCCTGAGCATCTGCTTAAAGACCTCTAATGATTAAGGACTCTCTATATCCTGAGGCAGCCCACTGCTGGATGACTGTAATTGTTAGGAAGTTTTTCCTTACTTGGAATCAAAATCTTCTCTGCAACCCCCAAATCCTTTCCTGCTTCTTTTTTTTTTTTTTATCAAGGTTCATCTTTAAGTCCATAACCTTAGATCAACTCTGCAGCTGCTGCAACTTTTCTCAGGACTCTAGAATGTTGATAAAATCTCAAGAAAGTACTGTATTTGCCTCTTGATTCTGGTTGTCTGATATCCTTGTGCTATATATACAGACAAACACACAACGCCTCCTAGAGAGCATTCCAGAGATTGTAATCTCTCTCTCTCTCTCTCTCTCTCTCTCTCTCTCTCTCTCTCTCTCTCTCTCTCTCTCCATCAAAATTCAAAATTCCCTGATATCCTTTACTGTGGCAAAGTCAGTCAATAAGATTGAAATGCCTACTCTGTGCCAGATGTTGTGCTAATTGTTCATACTATAATGGCAATACCTGGCATCAAGTTGTGTACATCTCTATGTGTTTATATGAGGGAGAGAGACAGAGAGAGGAAGAGAGAAAAGAGAAAGAAAAGAGTGAAAAGAGAGAAGAGAAACAGAGAAGGGAAGGAAAAGAGAATAGAGACAGGAAAAAGAAAAGAAAGGAAAGAGAAGAAGAGAGACAGAAGCAGAGGGGGCAGAAATAGAGATAGAGATGGTGGGGGAGGGAGAGAGGGAGAGAGAGAAAGAGGTATAGGTTGCATGTGGCATTGATTACCTACTGCACTGAATGTGGAGCATTTGCAATAGTATAAGCAGCTCAGATCAGTCCATGTGTTGCCTCCATTAAATTTACATTCAGAATAGGAATGGTTCTTTATATCATTTATTCAAAGAGAGAATGCTATAGTACTCTGGTCCAATCCCAGCTTCAGTGACTGCAGATAGAGACTAGGGCTTTTGCTGCCATCTAAGCCAACTGTTACCTGTACACCTGGCAGACAAGAATCCCCAGTCAAATGCTGCTTGGTGGCTCCCCGTGTCCCCACAACGACTCATGGGAAGTCTCTCTCAAAGGCCAAAGAAAAGTAAATAGGAAACTGCACACCTCTTTGTTGTTGTTTGTCCTTCATTTCTGAAGAGGACCAGTGACATCACGAGAGTGATCTCTTGACTCATGTGTGAATTGTATTTAAGCAAGGCCAAGTGGCACGAAGTCATCAGCCTGTCTCTCTTCCAGAGTCACCCAAGTCCAGTGGCAAGACAAAGTTAAGACAATGGATGATGGCCCTGGATGCAGTGGATGACCTTGGCCTCTTCCATGTCTGACCAAGCGCCAAGAGTTCCACCTGGCTGATGGAACAAATTGTTCTTATCTGCCCATTCCACTGGAGGAAGTCTTCACGTGCTTGGGGTAAACATTCCCATCAACCTAGTTTAGCCCATCTGTCAAGACAATCTGATGTACTACAAATTCTTAAAGCCACAAGGTGAGAATTGAGTGAGAAGTGGGCACCCATTCTGTACAGCTGTCCAGCCCTGGATCCTTGCCAGTACAGAGATAGTTTGCCTGTGGGCACCCCTCCCACACTCACACACATCTCCATTGTCACCAGGAATACATATGTACATTCCTACCATTAAGAGGAAACTGCAAGAAGCCACTTTGACTTTCAATAATTTTGCAAACAAATGAGCTTGACTTTAACTCCATTACAAGGGCTAATCTCTCCTGAATTCCTCCCGATTTGCACAGGAAATAGGTCCATTAATTATGAATAGTGTGTGCACTTCTCTCTGGTCCTCCTGAGGAACTGGTTAGGCAGTTTGTAATGACACATTCCCTAAGCTGGGAAAATGCCCCCTCCACCCCCAACCTCCACCCTATTTAGCTGAGTGGAGAGACAGCTTCAGATCTGCTTCCCTCTGGCTCTCCCAGGAAAAAGGTCAGTATTTCAGGGAGAAAAGTGCTAAAAACAAAAGGCAGAAACAGTCCCTCCTTATCTACTACATCCCATTACCATCTCCAGCCTCACAGAATAGCTCTTTTCTTTTCATTTATTCTGATGCTGGGCCACGAGGACTCTAAGTGGATTCTAGATTCTATAACATGGATTTCCAGGTAGTCCATTGGCCATTTGACTTATTCCTCATCCTAATAGAATCACCAGCTCTTAGAAAAGAATAATGACAAGAAGAAGCATTAATTGGGTGCTAGACTATGCAAGAAGCTAGAAATGAATAGACACAAATGAAAGAGTACTGAGAAATAATCCAAATAAGGAATAGTAGCAATTCAAATTCAGAGAGTACTTTAGAGTCTGTGAAATCAGTTTCCTCAAGAGGAAAGAATAGAGAAAGAATTATTAGTCCTCTTTTATATGGAGGGAAAATGAGGTCCAAAGAATTAAGAGATTTTCTCAAGACCGTGAAGCTAGAAAGCAGCCAAGTAAAGATTCACAGTCCCATCTCTTGTCTCCATGAATACTCTTAATTTCACTGGGACGTGTTGTCCCAAAGCTTGTTAGTCCAACCTTCAACCTAACGCAGAAATCTTCTGCAATATTTGATCAGTGAATCTTTGCTCAGATATTCCCATTTCTTTGCCTTGTCCTCTTTTGGGAAGACAGAAAGTTCTTCAGATAATCCTTATTTTTAGTTGTATCTATGATGTGAAAAGCTTAAGCTCCTTTGTGCATTCTTATTTGTTTGCAAAATTATTGAAGGGCAAAGTGGCTGGGCAGCTATGTGGCTCAGTGAATTGAGAGCCAGGTATGGAGATGGGAGATCCTGAGCTCAAATCTGATCTCAGACATTTCTTAGCTGTCTCAGACATCTCTTAACCTCCAATGCTTAGCCCTACTGCTCTTCTGCCTTAGAAGTAGTATACTTAGTATTGATTCTAAGGCAGAAGGTAGGGAGCAACTAAGTGGCTCTGTGGATAGAGAGCCAGGCCAAGAGACAGGAGGTCTAGGGTTCAAATCTGGTCTCTGACACTTCCTAGTTGTGTGACCCAGGTAAGGCACTTAATTAACCCCTGTTACTAGCCCTTTCCTCTCTTCCACCTTGGAACCAATACACTGTACTGATCCTAAGATGCAAGGTACAGATTTTTTTTAATATGTAAATTTAAAAATTTTAAGTGAAAATGGCTTCTTGCAATTTCCTTTTATAGGAATGTGCATGCATATTCTTGGTGACAATTGAAGTGTTAGTACATATGTTTGAGGGGTATGTATGTAGGGGTACACCTAGTCTCTGTATTGGCATCATGGGGCATCAGGGCTTCCAAGGATTTCAGAGGTCCTGAAGCCCAACACTCATTTTTCAGATGAGGAAGCTGAGAAGTCAGACAGGTTGAGTGTCCCATTATGACACGTGTATGATGTGAGAGGTGGGATTTGAATTCAGGTCCTCCAATTGCAAATGCAATTTTTATTATTTCCACTGAACCATGCTGCAAGAAACAGGTTTAAACCCTACCCCTACCCACAAATAATATCCAGCAGCTTAGTATCAACTCCCTGACTTGCAACCTCAATATCTATTATACATATATGTCTTTCTCCTTGTCAGAAAGCTTCCTTGAGAACCTCCAGGGGAAACCTCATTAGGATGGATTGGCTATGTTGTTGTTGTACTTGGTTTTTTTCTCCTTACCAAAGTCAATAGAAACACAGAATTACAGAATTTTAGAATTAGAAGGGATCTTAGGGGACATCTAATCCAATCCATAACCCCCCCCAAAGAGTTCCCACTACAATCTAATTGATATATGGTCATCCAACCTTTACTGAAAGTTTGACAGAGAAGGAAAACCTGTTACCTGTTTGCATCTCAATCTACTTTAGGATAGCCCTGATTGTTAGGAAATCATTCTAAACATCGAATCAAAATTGGCTACTTTCTTTTTCTTCCTTCCTTTCTTTCTTAACCCTCATCTTCTGTCTTACAGTCCAAACTAAGTACTGGGTCCAAAGCAGAAGAGCTGAAAGAGCGAGGCAAATGAGCTTGTGACTTTTCTAGGGTCACACAGGTAGGAAGTATCTGAGATCAAATTTGAACTCAGAACCTCCTGATTCAAGGCCTGCGTCTCTATCCACCGAGCCACTGAGCTGCCCCAAAATTAGCCTCTTTCTAACTTTTATCTGTTGCTCATAGATCTGCCCTTTAGGGTCCAAAGAGAACAAGTGTGAGCCACCTAGCTGGCTCTTCTTCAAATTCAATTCCACAATTATTTATTAAGTGCCAGACACTATTCTGGGCATTGAGAATACAGAATCAAAAATGAAGAGTCCCTATATTTTGGCCAGCTAGGTAGCACAGTGGATAGAGTGCTAGGTGTGGAATTGGGAAGACCTGGGTTCAAATCTGGCCTCATACACATCCTAGCTGTGATCCTGGTCAAGTTACCTAACCTTTTATTTCCTAGACCTTACTGTTCTTCTGCCTTAAAGTAATAACTAGTACCAATTTTAAGACAGAAGGAAAGGATTGAAAAAAATAACATCGCTACCTTCAAGGAATCTAAAATTTTATTGGGGATAGGAATGAGGTTTGGAAAGAACAACATGTACAGAAATTATAAAGGTCATATATGTCTTCATTCATAACTAGATCTGATTTCACAGGTATAGGAAATTCCTTCTACCAAAGCATTTAGTTGTTCAGGCATCTGAATGTTTGTGACCACATTAGGGATTTTCTTGGCAAAGAAACTGGAGGTGTTTGCCATTTCCTTCTCTGGCTCATTTTACAGATGGGGAAACTGAGGCAAGCAGGATGAAGTGACCTGTCCAGGGTCATACAACTAATAGGTATCTGAGGTCAGATTTGAACTGAGGAAGATATCAAGGACTAGCACTATATCCATTTTTCCACTTAGATACCACTACTATGAGAGAGAGAGAGAGAGAGAGAGAGAGAGAGAGAGAGAGAGAGAGAGAGAGAGAGAGAGTCACATAGCTAGTATGCCAGAGGCCAGCCTAGAACTCAAGACTTTCTGATTCTAGAATGATTCTCACCACTATTTTAATTTTTAAAAACCCTTATCTCTTCTCTTAATATCAATTCTAAGACAAAAGAATATCAAGGTTTAGAAAATCAGGGTGAAGTCACTTGGCCACATTGCTAGGGAGTGTCTGAGAGGACATATTTGAACCTAGATCCTCCTGATTCCAGACTTGGTGCTCTAGCCACCCCCTTTCAAGTCACTATTTAATAATGCCTCTCAACTTGTGATTTACATAGGCAGTCAATAAAGTAATATGAAGGCAAGAATTCACAAATGGGAAAGATCGGGTAAATCCTCAAATAAAAGGTAGAAGATTCCAAAAGACAGAGAGGGGGAGGGAGAGCATTTAAGGCACAGGGGACAGCCTGTGCCAGAGCACAAAGATGGAAGCTTGAATATACAAGGCATAACAAATAGGCCAGTTTGGCTTAAAGCAGAATATAGAATGCTGTGAAGGGTCCAGATGGTGGAGAGAGGTTTTTAAATGCCAAACAGAGGAGTCTGTATTTTATTCTAGCAGCCATAGACAGTCACAGAAGCTTCTTGAGTAGGAGAGTGGCATACATGGTCAGGCATGCACTTTAGGAATATCATTTTGGAATGTATATGCAGGGGGCAGGAGGAGAGAGAGGAGAGAGAAGTCCAGAAGAAAGGTAATGAGGTCCCAAGCCAGGAAAGTGGCCCTGTGATATGAAAGACTATGAAGTAGAATCAGGACAACTTGAAAATTAATTGGATTCAGGGAAGGAGAGTAAGTGGAGAAAAAGTAAAGGATTATCTCAATAATTATGAGGTTTGACAACTAAATATAGTACATAGATTGTTGGTCTTGGAGTCAGATGATTCTTCCCAAGTTCAAATTTAGTTTCAGATACTTACTGGCTGTGTGACCCTAGGCAAGTCGTTTAAGCCTGTTTACCTCAATTTCTCACCTGTAAAATGAGCTGGAGAAGGAAATGAAGTATTTAAAGATCTTTGCCAAAAAAAAACAAACACAAAAAACACAAAAAAGTCACAAAAAGTCAGACACAACTGAAAAATAACTGAAGAACAACCGGTGCCCTTAACAGAAATAGAGAAGTCAGGAAGAAGGGGTTGGTTTCAATGGAAGGATAATGATCAAGGGATCATAGATTTAGAGTCAGAAAAGACCTCAGAGGCTATCTGGTCCAAATCCCTCATTTTATATATGAAGAAAATGAAGCTCAGAGAAATTATATTACTTTTCCAAGGTCTCCTAGCTTGTAAATGATAGGTGTAAAATTTGGAACTGACTCCTAAGTCCTCTTTTCAATGGGTCACTTGGGCATGTTGGGCTTGATAAGTCTGTGGGACAGGTGATGAGGCAATCAGTGATGAGGAAGTGATGCTTAGGAAGGAGCTCAGGCCTCGAGATATAGAGTTTATAGTCTTCTGCTTGAAGATTATGATTAAATCCATGGGAACTGAGGAAATCATTGACAGTATAAAGAGAAGGGGTACACCTACACATGTTTCATCTGTTCATTTAAGTGGCCTCTGAGGAATTCGTCATTTGGCCCCACTTTTTAAAAACTTAGCATAAATCCTAGAAAGATATAAAATCATAAATCATTGATCAATAGGGAAAAGAACATGTTGTCAATTAGTTATCCAACAATGGAATGTACCACGTTTATAGGTAGTGAATTCCCTGCTACAATATCTTCAAGCTGAAAATGTATGAACAAGTTGTCCAAGATGCTGTAGAGGAGATGCCCATTCCAGAAGATGAATTAAATGACTTCAGGGACCCCTTCCAAATCTGGGAGTTTGCAGTTTCAATTTTGGAGGTAGAGCAATTATATTGAAAATAAATAGGATAAATATATATGCACATCAATAAAAATAAACAAACAAATAAATGAATGAATAGATGGATGGACAGGCAAATAAATAAATAAATGTATATGAATGATAATAATTCAAAGAAGGATAGAGAAGTAGAGATCCAGGGTCTGCTTGGTCAATGAGATCAGGGAAGGATGTGATGGGCACCTGGGGATCACAACTGTGTTTCCACTTTCCTCCTAGAAGGGGGAGCATCTATCCATACCGCATTAACCCTTGATCTGCCATGTTTTGGTATTTTTTTTTAAAACTACAGTAAGTATTAGAATAATCATTACTACTATTACTATTTTACATTCATTGTTTCTTTTCAACCTCACAACAATCCTGTGAGGTAGATATTCCATTTACTATTATTTCTGTTTTCATAGATAAAGAAACTGAGCTGGAGAGAGAATTTAAACCCTTATTCTACTGAGGTCTAAATCCTACACATGATCCATTACACTAAATTTCCTCCCTGTATCAGAGTTCTTCATGCCTGTGTGAGAATGTCTTGACCAAAAAAGCATATTTTTATGAAGTAGATACAGGGCTGGGTCTAGAGACAGAAAGATCTGAGTTTAAACTCTTTCTCGGATACTTAAAAGCTTTTCGATCCATGGTGGGGAGAGTACCAGGTCTGGGGGACTGCAAAATTCAAATTTGACCTCAGACATTTCCTATCTGTGTGATCATGGGCAAATCACTTAACCCCAAATGCCTAGCCCTTGCCATTCTTCTATCTTAGAATTGATATTAAGACAGAAAATAAGAGTTTTTTTAAAAAACTGCATGATCCTAGATAAGCCCTTTGACCCTTCTCAGCCTCATCTGTAAAATGGGAACAGAGGGAAGCTAGGGGGATGCATGCAGTAGACAGTATGTCAAATGAGAAGAACCTGAGCTTAAATCTGGCCTCAGACACTTACTTGTATGTCCCTGGGCAAATTACTTCAACCTGTCTGCCTCAGTTTCCTCATTTATTCAGAAGGAAACGCCAAGCCAATGCAGGCTCTTTCCCAAGAATTAGACACAACTAATTAAAAAAAAAAGATATTTGCAATTATAATATTTGATTGTCACAACAACCCTTCTAAGTATGTACTGTTTATGCTTGATAAAAGTGGAGCAAATAAAGGTTAACTGACTCGCCCAGGGTGCCTCACTGTCTGAGGATAGAAATCACATCAGAATTGAGATCTCCTGATTCCAGGCTGCAGGGTTCTATACCCAGCATCAACTTGTATGGTGATGGTGAACGTTTTAGAGCCTGAGTGCCCAAACTGCAACCCTCACCCTGCATGTGAGGCCCCACCCACCTTGCCCCAGACAAGGGATGGAGGAAGTGCTCTCATTGGGTGGCTGGGCAGAGGGGTGGGTCACATGACAACTGTCCTCAGGCACAGTGGAGAGGGGGAGGGGAGCAGCCCCCTCTGGCAAGTGTGCCATAGGCTCACTAACACAGCCCTAGATGCTTCCAGCCATACTTCTTTTATTCTTATGACACTGTCTCTGATGGTCTAATATGGGGAATCCTGTGTATCTAGTGTGCTGGAGATATATCATGTATTCTTTGCGTTTTTTTCCCGAAATGCTTTATTCTTTCAAGTTTCTCTATAATATTTAAAAAGAAATTTATATGTCCTGCTTGGAGTTTTTGAACCAGGATGTTGAATGAGTATTTATGTATGTGTGTGCATGTACATGTATATGTGTTCACACAATATATGTTTTATGTGTGTCTGTGTTCATGATTATGCATTTTTATGTGTGAAAAAATATATATGCATTTATATGTCTGTGTTTATGTGCATGGGTGTGTGCATATGCAGTGTTTATGTGTGCACATGTGTGCATCTATGTGCAAAATATGCACATATGTGTGTAAATTGTACTTGTGTGCATATACATAGTGTTTATGCATGCACATGTGTGTTGTGTGTGTGCCTATATTTATATGCATTTGCATGTAGATTATATTTACAGTATTGTGCATAGTCATGTGTTTAGCATATGTGGCTATATCTATGTTTATGTGTATTATGCAATGTATATTGTACATGCATATCTCTGTATGTTTGTGTGTAAACCTCTGTTTATGTGTATCGAGCATATGTATTTGCAATTGTTGGTGCACTGTGTGTGCTTATAGATGCCCATGCATGTGTATGCATACACACAGGTGCATTGTACACATATAACTGTATCTGTGTGGTCGTATGTCCATGGGTATGAATGGGTGTTGTGTGAATGGCAAATGTATATCTCTTTATTTGTGTGCATACATGCACATGCATGCACATTATACATAAGCATTGATTACATGTATGAGTCAGCAGTCTATGTAGCGTGTGCATTGTATATATTTGACAACATGCTGTATGCATGCACACACATATGTGCACACATGTGCATGATGTATGTTTATATGTGCATGTGTATTGTATTACAAGTTTACATGCATTTATATGTGCATGCATTGTGCATGATTACCCATATGCATGTTGTGTGTTTATGCATGCATAAGCACTCTATGGATGTTTATGTATACATATATGCATTGTACTGCATATACATATATTTATGTGTGCACACACATGTACACATATATGCATGCTGTGTGCTTGCACATGCATATGTATTGTACCATGTATGGTGTGTATGCATACCTCTGAATATTTATGTTTATGTGTGCACACACAGGCCTGCAGGCTTGTGTTCATTATGCATATCTCTATCTTTATAGGCAAGTATCTGTGCATTGTGTGTTTAAGCAGGTACATGCATGTGTATGCATATGTGTATGCATATGTGTATGCATGGGCACAGGGTTTGTGTGTGCATGTGTATTTTCTGCATACGTATCTATGCAAATGTAAATACACAGACATATATATGTATATATGTGTATGTGTATGTGTGTGTATA
>NC_058133.1:270285643-270305104 GCF_016433145.1 Gracilinanus agilis | reverse complement strand
ATATATATATATATATATATTCACAAAACCAATGAACAGCAAAAGCCTACCTTGTAAGGTAGCTGTTTGAGGCATCTCCCTTTGTACATTTAGTGCATTTTTCTTCAGCTCAGTTCATCCGTGTTTTCTGCCACAAAAAAAAAAATCACACATAAGCAAGCACAGAATTTACTTTCGTCTCAAATTGTTCCTAATAAATCAATAGCCTCGTAACAAATCTGCATTCTGGAAAGCGGGGGTCCAGAAGAACTGCCTGCACTCAATCCTGGAATGCAATGTCGTGGCCGCAGCCTCTTCCTAGCTGGGGGCCAAGTCACCTAACCCCCCACGGGCCAGCCCTAGGTGTCCTGCCGCCTTAGAACGGATACTGAGAGAAAGTAAAGGTTAAGAAAATACCGGAAAGGAATCAAAGGGCGCGGTATTCCTCTAGGCACGCCCTTCTGAAGGATTCAGCTTCGCACCACACCAAAGGTTCCAGGAGGCTCGCGCCATGCGCTAGAGGACGTCCTCTCGCTCTCCTGACGTCATCAACGACGTAGTGACGTGATCAGGCCGCCCGCCTCTTGTCCCTCCCCCGAACTTGGTGAAGAGCCGGTAGTCTTCTAGAGCCCATTTCTCCGAAGCTATCCTTTACTCATTCATTCTTTGGAATTCCTCCTTGGGTGGCGGGAGAGAGGTTCTGCGTGACTCTCTAAGGATAACGAGCGAGCGCTATGTCTCCTGCCTTCGTAATGGGCAGGGGGAGAAGAGAATTCGTAATTAAAACTATATTTTTTTTAAAGAGAGAAGCTGGGATTTCTCCCTGTAACCTGCTCCCATCCATTAGCTTTGTCCTTGGCCTCTGTATGAGCCATAAACAATCAAATACAGATTTCTTTATATTGAGAAGCAGTGCGGCCTAATCATTGGGGAAGGGACTCAACTTAGGATGTCTTTGGCACGGAAAACTTCCAGTTGATGAAACTACTTCTACCAAGGACAGTCAGTAACTTAGTTGTTCAGTCATTTCAGTTGTGTCTGATTCTTTGTGACCCTGTTTTGGGTTTTCTTAGGAAAGATATTAGAATGGTTTGCCATTTCCCTCTCTGGCTCATATGAGAGATGGGGAAACTGAGGCAAAGGGATAAAATGACTTCTCTAGGGGCACACAATTAGTGGTTTGCCATTTCCTTCTCTGGTACATTTGACAGATGAGGAAACTGAGGTAAACAGAATGAAGTGACTTGTCAAGGGGCACACAACTAATGGTTTGCCATTTCCTTCTCCAGCTTAAATGGGACTATGTGATTTGCTTAAGTTCACACAACTGATGAAGTTCTGAGGCTGGATTTGAGCTCAGGTCCTCCTGACCCCAGGTCCAGCAGTCTATCCACTCTACCACCTCACTTGCCCTTTAGAGTCTTAGAGAATTACCCAATGGATTTAAAGATTAAATGGCTTTTCCAAGGTTGCACAGCTAGTCTTCAGATGACTTAATGGATAACGTGTCAACCAGTATTGGAGTCAAGAAGTGATAAGTTCAAGTCTCACCCACTGTGCTTCCTAGCTGGTGGGACCATGACAAATCACTTATCCTTTGTTTCCTCACCCGTAAAAACAAGATGATAATAATAATAATTTCTACAGTGCTACCTCCTAGGTTTGTTGTGTACTTCTAATAGGATAATGTATGCAAATCCCCTGGAAAACTTTAAGGTACCATATACATGTCAGCTATTATTATTTAAGGGCCTTAATGCCTGGCCCCCCACAGCTGTATCCATCCTGGCCTCCCCACAGGATGTCTTTTCTTCTCCCTGATTGTATTTTTCCCTAAATCTGAAAGAGAAACCCTGTAGAGAGAAAAACATCACAAAGACCCATAAATTATTTTCCAGGGGGAGTGGTGGTCTCTCCTTCCCCTCCCACTGTCCAGATGGTTCTTTGAAAATAGACACATCTAATTTTACTGGCTAGAGAAGAGAGCCTCAAGCTGGGAAGGGGAAGGGAGTGGGGGAGAGGAGGGTGAGGGGCGTCTTGTTTCAGGGACCTCAGCATACTTATAACCTTTGAAAATAAGCCTATTTTCCTTTCCTGACATAAGAGACTGAGTCAGGTCACGATTTGCATATAGACTAAATAGGCACCTAATCTGCACAGAAATATTGGAGAGACATTGGAAAGCAAACTTTCTCCCCAAAAAACATTCTCTACTGGATCTCATCGTGTCCTAAATTCTGTCTTAGAGATGGATGCCTTTGAGTCTAGATGATTTGGGGCTTTTCAGAGTAGTTCTCAGCTTAAGCCATTAAAAACTATAAACATCTTTCAAGAATTATAGCTTACAAGTAACATGAAGGTAAATGGAAAGTGATGTAGGGGTGTAAGAAGTCAGCTGCCTGTTTTTAAGAGGCACTTCCACAGGAGAAGTAGAATCATCATCAACAGTTGGCCATTGTTCAATCATTTCAGTTGTGTCTGACTCTTCAGGACCCCATTTGGGGTTTTCCTGGCAAAGATACTGGAGTGGTTTATCATTTCCTTTTCCAGATCAATTTTACAGGTGAGGAAACTGAGGCCAAAAGGGTGACATGAGTTGCTCACATCATGACCACCTACATGATCTTGAACAGCAACAGATATGATGGGTAAAAGAGGTGAGCTGGTAATGAATCAAGAATAAGAGACAACAGAGGAAAAGCCCCCCCCCCTCCAAGGTTGCATTGGTCTGCACCAAAAAAAAAAGGTAAAAATTAAAGTTATCGTTGGAGTCAGAAAGTCAAGTCAAACACCCCTCATCTATGCTGGTTTTGTGACCCTGATGAAGTGCTTAGCTTCTCAGTGCCCTAGACTCTAAAATTATAAACTGCAAAGGCATGCTGATCAGATCTGTATTGGGAGACTTGGTTAAGATGGCTGCAGAGTAGAAGCAGGGTGCTTTACTCTCCTAACCAACCTATACATGATACCTCAAAAGGACACAAAAATCAAATCCAGATGAAAGAAGGGACCCTACAATAGGGTGCAGCATTGAAGGTACATGAGATCTGGCCATTTCCACACTATGGTGGGGGGTGGGAATAGCTCCCATCAAAACACAAGTTGATCAAACTTTCCCACCCCACCCACAGTACCAGTCGGAGACTACACACCAGAGTTAGAGCAAGCAGGTGGCAAAACCTAGCTTCCTGGCAGCTAACTGGGACCACCAGGAGCTTGCCTCTGAGAGCAGCAAGACTTGAGACCCCAGGAGGCTAGAGAGCACAGACTTTGGGAGTGGGAGTGGAGCTGAGAGAGGCAGCAGACAGTAGAAGCAGCTCAGCAGGCTGAGACTCAGGGGAAAACCTCAGGCAGAGGAGCAATAATAGGCCAATTTCCAGGCTCTGGGCAGCTGACTGGGACCACCAGGGGCTTGACCCTGAGAACAGCAAGACTAGAGACCACAGGAGGCTGGGGAGTGCAGACCTTGGATGCAGGAGTGAAGCTGAAAGGGGCTGCAGACAGCAGAGGCCTAGCAGACAGTGGATGCCAGAAGACTCGCAAAGTAGCCTCAGGGAAAAACTGCTCCTTAGCTCTATACACAAAGAGTCTGCCTGCCTCACTCAGACTTCTGGCTGAGAGAAAAAAACAGCATAATGATGACAAGCAACCCCAAGAAATAACCACTAAAAAGACCAAGAAAAAAAGTACTAACACTTGATAATTTTTTAACAGAAAAAGATCCAGAAAGCAGAGGAGGACAATTAAAGACATCCAAACCCTCCCAAAAAAATGAAGATTGGTCATAAGCTCTTGAAGAGTTCAAATCTAAGATCATGAAAAAGATGGAAGAGATCTGGCAAGAAAAGTGGGAAATAGTTCAAAAAGAAAATAACAGTTTAAAAGGCAGACTTACGCAATTGGAAATTGAGGTTCAGAAATCAAATGAAATGATAAGCAAATTGAAGACCAGAAATGGAAATGACTAGCTGGAAGCCATGAAGAGCCAGATAGACCAGACTGAAAAGGAAAACCAAAAGATTATAGCTGAAAACCAGTCTTTAAAGGCTAGAATTGGTCAAGTAGAAGCCAATAATTTCACAAGACAGCAAGAATTAATAAAGCAAAGTCAAAAGACTGATAAAATAGAAGGAAACATGAAATATCTCAGTGAGAAGGTTACAGATCAAGAAAACAGGTCTAGAAGAGACAACTTGAGAATTATTGGTCTTCCAGAAAAAAAGCAGAGAAAAATAGAAATCTAGATATCATACTATAAGAAATTATCCAAGAAAACTGCCCTGATGTCCTTGAACAAGAGGGCAAAATAGACATTGAAAGAGTCCATAGAACACCCTCTATACTAAATCCTTAGATCCGTATTGGAAGAGGGAGTTTCCTCATCCAGGAGCTCCCTGTAGCATGGAAATCACATTTTCTGGACTACACCCCCAAAAAGAAAAGTTCCAGAGATATTAAAAGACTTAGAGAAGGCAGCTAAGTGGCATGATGAATAAAGGGCCAGGTCTGGAGTTGGGAGAACCTAGATTCAAATCTTATCTTAGATAATTCCCAACTGTTTGACCTTGGATAAATCTAGTTCTTGCCTTTCTGTCTTAAAACAAAACAAAACACTTTATCTTCTGTCTTAGAATCAGTAAGTTTCAATTCCAAAGCAAATAGTAGTAAAAGCCAGGCAATCAGGGTTAAGTTACTTGCCCGGAGTCACAAAACTAAGAAATGTCTGAAGCAACCTGGCTGTCCCATGCCCTTCTGCCTTAAGGTTGTTACTAAGACAAAAGAAAGGGTTAAAAAAAGAACTGAAGTAAAGAATCCAAGGTATCAAATATCAGATTCTGAAAGGAAGATTCATAGGGAAGTGGATAAGGACTGATGAGCATATGTGGAGGGATTATTTCACAGAAGAAATTAAGGCTTCCTCAGACACTCAAAGTAAGAATCAATGACCATTGGGGCTGGAAGAAATCTTAGAGCTCCTTTGGTCTAGCCCTTCATTTGACAGAGGAAATGGAAGTCGAGAGGTGGGAAGTGATTTGTTCAAAGTCACTCGGTAGGAAGTAAGAGAGGCAGGACCAGAACCTAACCCCAAAGAAAGGCAGCACCGAAGAAGTTCCTGTCTGAGGCCAGGGATATGGTTTATGATGGGGACATCAGTCAAAGCTAATTCACTCACAAGTAAGTGGAGCTCATAATTTTTTTCTATTAAAAAATAAAAAGCAGGAAATAGAATTCATGGTCATAGAGACTAACCATATCAACCACAAGGTGGAGGGAATATTCCTGTTGTACAGTTAGCCACACTCACATAGTCCCTCACTAGAACCAAGTTAGATGACTGGCAAGACTTGTCTTCATTATCTGAAGAAAATAATGCTGAATAATAATTGTTCCTGTTTCTGGAGATAGCTGGTGACTCATTGTATAGAGCACTGGTCTGGAAACAGTACAGCCTGAGTTCAAATACTCCCCAGATGCTTATAAGCTATGTGACCATAGCCAAGTCTCTTCATCTTTGAGTCAGTTTCCTCAACTATAAAATGAGGGTGATAATAACACCTGCATTGCAGGGTTGTTGTGAGAATCCAATGGGATCATTAAAAAAAGAAAGAAAGAAACTCTTTCTTTCTTAGTAACAATTCTACGACAGAAGGGCAAGGACTGGTCAATTGGGGTTAAGTGACCTGCTCAGGGTCACACATCTAGAAAGTGTCCGAGGATAAATTTGAATTCAGGTCCTTCCAACTCCAAGCTTGATCCTTTGTTTACTGTGCAACCTTATTTCCCCAGAGATAAATTTATTAAGTCTTTAGCATTTACCTGACACATAATAGGTGTTATATAGATGCTTTCTTTACCTCTCTAAGAGGGTGGCCTCAGGGAAACAGCAATGGATAAATCTTTTGGGGGAGGAGAATGAAAAAAAAGGCATAAGTTCATTTGGAGATTTGATGTCAGATTTGGAGGATCTATTTTTTCTGAAGGAAAAAAGAAGAAAGCAAAAAGGAGGTAAAAAGAGGGATGGTGGCAGAATTATGCTCTGAATTCACATTCTACCTCTGACATCTACTATGTGTGTGACCTTGGGCAAGTCACTTAACTTCTATAGCATTCAGTTACCTCATCTGTAAAATGGGTGTGGGAGATGAACCAGAGAGTTTCTCAGTCCCTTCCAGCTCTAGATCCATGCCCAGAAAGAGAGAAATAAAAGACCAATAGATTCTTATTGGGGAGAATATGGGATTTCAATGAATATTTATTTCCAGCTTTGCCAAAGACTACCTTCAGAGATTTTGTTTTTGTTTTTTGTTTAGTTAGTGCCTTACTCAACTTCCCCCCTTTTTTTAACCCTTACTTTCCATATTAGAATCAATACTGTGTATTAGTCCCAAGACAGAAGAGCAGTAAGGTCTAGGCAACGGGGGTTAAATAACTTGCCCAGGATCACACAGCTAGAATATTTCTGAGGCCAGATTTGAACCCAGGATCTCCACTCTCTAGGCTTGGTTCTCAATCTACTGAGTCATCTAGGTGCTCCCTCAGATTTCTCTTCTCCTTCGTGTCTATTGCTCCAGCAACATTTATAGAACCCCTCTCTTTGCAGAGCCTTCACAAAGAATGTCATGTCTTTGGAGACACTGAAGGATCAAGGACCCCCAGTATTTACCTAGGGCTAAAGGTTCCATCTAGTACTAGGCTCTGTAGAGGACGCAAGAGAAACAGAAGGCTCAGCTCCTGCCCCTAAGACATTCAACATCCTTGCAGTATTTCTCATAATTGCTCTGTGATTTATATCTCTCTGCTTCACTTTGTATTGATGAAAGAGAGACTTGGTGGATAGTCTGCTAGTCATCTATTTACGATGTGCAAAGTTAATATAGAAAAAAAGAACTGTAATGTCCAGGGTTCATGCAATTAAATTCTAGCTACCTATTCCTTTTATACCTACCATGTACCCCATGGATTCAGTTGATGCTCTGGCCAGAAGCAAGGGGATAGACTGGATGACCTCCAGAAAACATCACCTTCTAATGTCCCCCCTCCCCTTGCCATCCTAGGAAAGTTCTGAAGTTCATACTGTTTCATTTAGCAAGTATTTACTTACTTATCTTAAAACCCTTATGTTATGTCTTAGAATCAATGCTAAGAATCCATTCCAAGGAAGAAGTGTTAAATAGGCAATTGGGGTTATGTGACTTGCCTAGGGTCACACAACTAGGAAATATATAAAATCTGATTTGAACTCAGATCTTGCTACCTCTAGGCCAAGGCTATCTCTGTCCGTGGTGCTACTTAGTTGTGTCTAAAACAGAGGAGCAGCAAAGACTCTGAAGATGGTATCTTTGTACCAGAAACAGCAAGGGAGCCACTTTGAGCAGAATCTAAGGTGTATAAAGGGAAGTGCTGTGTCACAAGATTGGAAAGTTAGGAAGGAGCCATGTTGTGAAAGGCTTAAAATTTCAAACAGAGGAATTTGTATTTTATCCGCAAGACAATAGGGAGCCTCTGGAGTTTTTTGAACAAAAGAGCAACACAGTTAGACATGTACTTTAGGAATATTAATTTGGCTGCTTTGTGCAGGATGGGTTGGAGAAGTGAGAGGCTTAAAGCAGCTATTGAAATAGTTCAGGGGAGAGGTGATGAGAGCCTGAGCTAGGATAATTGTGGTATAAGTGGAGAGAGGGAACAGATGTGACTTGCCAGCTGATTAGATTAAGGTAGAGGGGTGGTAAAAAAAGAGTGAAGAGGTAAGAATGGCTTAGAGATTGTAAATAGGAAAGACTGGAAAGATGGTGGACTGAAATAAGGAAGTTAGAAAGAAGGAGGGATTGGGGATGGGGAAGACTTGTGGTTCAATCATTTTTTAGTTCTGTCTTACTCTTCATTTGGAATTTTATTGGCAGAGATATTAAAGTAGTTTTCCCATTTTCCTTCTCCATCTCATTTTACAGATGATGAAACTGAGGCAAATAGGACCAAGTTACTGGTCCAAGGTCACATAGTTAATAAGTGTGTGAGGCCAAATTTGAACTAGGCTCATCCTGACTCTAGGTCCAGCATTCTATTCCTGCCCCAGGGAAAAGATAATGAATTACATTTTGGATATGATAAATTTGAGGTGTTTATGATCCCCAAATTGGAAATGACCAATTGAGACCAATTTGGGTGCAGGTAAAAGATGAGGACTGAAAAATATATAGTCCTCGAATTCATCTGTAAAGAGATGATAACTCAATCCATGGAAACTGATAAGATTTCTTTGTTAGAGTATGGAAAGAGAAGAGAACTTGGGACAAGGTCTTGGAAGACACCTACACATAGGAGGTGGGATAAGGATGACAATCTAGCAAAGAAGATTGGATAGAAGCATCCTGACAAGTAGGAGAACTAAAAGAGACAGTCATGAACACCAGAGAAGAGAGAAAACCCAGGAAGATAGAGTATTTTCTTGATGAAATCAAGAAGGATAGGAACTGAGAATAAGTTATCAGATTTGAAAATTAAGAGATCATTGCAAACTTTGGAGAGAGAGGTTCTATTTGAGGGATGAGTTTGAAAGCCAGGGATCAAAAAGTCAAAAAATTAATGATAGAAGACCAAGGAGATATTTGATTGTAGCTGTCTTTTTCCAGAAGTTTGACCCAAAAGAGAGGAGAGATTTAGGAAAATTACTCAAGATAACAGTAGGGTCAAGTGAAGGTTTACATTTTTTTGTTTGTTTTTGTTCATTTTTAAGGATGGAGGAAACACCAACATTTTTGAAGGCATTAGGAAAGATGCCACTACATTGGGAGAGATGGAAGATTAGACATAGTGAGCATTCTGGTAAGGGCAGATTACCTGAGGAGATGAGTAGAGATAGTATCAAGCAGAGAAGAAAGAATAAGGGATAACATCAAGGAGATATTGGATATAGACTAGGAAAGGAGATCTATTTTTTTTCAAAAGAGTATGAGTCAAGATTCTCTGTAAAAAGAGAGAGAGAGAAGAGAGGTGGTGTGGGTGGTTTGAGGAAAAAGAAAGGTTTAGTTCAGCCACTTTTCAATGAGTCAGAGAAAATAAAGGATTTCCCTGGGCAGTGAGGGCTCAGATGAGATTAAGGAGCAAAAATTTGTTGTGGTCCCATTCTCTAGGTGCACCTAAGATCTCAGACAGCTTACAACACAACATAGTACATGATCACTCCAGGAACTCTATAGAAATTCCCTAGACCCTGTGCAAATTCAAGCCTCCTTGCCCTTTGATGAGACTGGGTAGGCTTCAAAGACTGTTGCTCATTCCCAGACATCCTTGCCTTTTTCTATCAACATACATCATCCTTCACTGCAGCTAATGTAGCTAATGTGCCAACATTAGCCCAGAAATTCATGTGTTCCTCATAGCAACAACCTCAGATAAAATAGAAGCTAGAACCCTCATGAGGCAACATTTGTGCTTCCCTAGACCATAAATCAGCTGCAGAACTGCTATTGCCTAACGAAGGCATGTCCAAGGGTCACATTTCAATAGTAATACTGGGGCAACTAGGTGGCTCAATGGATAGAAAGCCAGGTTCAAAGATGGGAAGTCCTAGGATGAAATCTGGTCTCAGGCACTTCCTAGCAGTATGACCATGGGCAAACCACTTACCCCCAATTGCCTAGCCCTGACTACTCTTCTTCTTTGGAATCAATACTTAGTATTGATTCTGAAACAGAAACTAATGGCTTTTTAAAAGTCCATATCAATTACTATTTATTACTATCCTACTATGCCTTGATGCTAAGCACTGGGTCTACAAACAAAAGTACCAAAAGAAAGTCAATCACTGCCCCTAAGACACTTACAATCTAATGGGGAAAGTTATTTAGTGCTTTCAATAGCGTCTCATTCTTCTTGACCCTATTTGGGGTTTTCCTGGCAAAAGTGCTAGAAGGGTTTGCTCCCTTCTTCTCCATCTCACACAGCTCGTCAAACCCTGAGGCCAAGTTTGAACTCCAGGCCTAGCACTTTATCCATTACGATACCTAGCTGCCTAATGGGAGAAGATGATACACAAAAAAGAAACCGAAAAGGGATGGGGAGAAGAAGGTTCCAAGCATCAGTGTTCTATAACCTCTGTCACTATCAAGCCCTAAGGGAGAGGTACTGTCAAGGACAAAGCCTTTGCTAATTTTTAACCCAATTCTAGGCCAAGTTTCTTCCGTGTTCTTCATGCTATAACACCTCAGACAGCCTGGCAATACAGCTTAGCATATGATAGCACATCCCCTTCTTCCCCGCCCAAGGGAATACTTCCCACAGAAACATAGGAAGAGATACGCAGAGCAGCCAACCTCTGTGGCTGCTCTGCTGTGATAAGGTCCTGCCTATCTCCTATCTCTCTCCTCTGGGTAGGCAAATATAATTACCTCCAACATGACAAATGCTAGCAGTGAAAACTCTGATTCTCCCTGCCCATTTGTGATGGCTATTGGGAGCAGAGAATGTGATGGCTGGGAAAGAATCTTGTCCACTCCTAAGGGTTGTTGGCTATAGCCTCTGCCTCCCTGCCCCCAGAGCTCAGTTATACAACTTTCCCTGTTGTGGTCATTGTCCTGTACTGAAAGACAACCAAAATGGCGCCACTGTTGGGGCCAATGGGTAGTGTGTCCCTCTGTGGCTCATCAGACTAATATGAACTTGGAAGGCTCTACCACAGGTTAAACACAAATTATATGTTGTATCACTAGTTGAGATGGAGGTGTCTAAATTTGTGCATCTCATGTTTCTTTTGAGCTTCTGAAATTCTGTTTTGCTTCTTTGATGGGGGCAGGCCATGCTGGATGGTCCTGTGCCAGTATCTCCCATGTCTCACAATCAATGCTGTTTCTTTAGAGAGGCCTTGAGAGTATCCTTGTATAATTTCTTCTGACCTCTATGTGTGTGCTTGCCTTATGTGAGTTATCCTTATAATTGTGCTTTAGTGGGGCAGCTAGTTGGCTCAGTGGATTGAGAGTCAAGCCCAGAGACAGGAGGATCTGGGTTCAAATCTGGCCTCAGATACCTCCTAGCTGTGTGATCCTGGACAAGTCACTTAACTCCCATTGCCTAGCCCTTACCTCTCTTCTCCCTAGGAACCAATACACAGTATTAATTCTAAGACAGAAGGTAAAGGTTTTAAAATAAATAAATACTTGCTGAATAAGACATTGATTAAGGCAGATGGTAAGTTTTTTTAAGAATGTAAGACAATTCAAATGGAATCAATTCAATTTCCTGACATGGAGCTGGTATAGTGTCTAGGTTTCATAGGCTTCAGTACCTCTTCTCTCTCCCACACTTTCCTTCAAAGGTTCCCAAACACTGAACAAGTTCTGGCAATGCATGAATCAACCTCATCATCCATGTGGACATTTCTAGAAAGTAAACCACCAAAGTAAGTGCATGTTGATGGACATCTTCAGTAAGGACAAAAACAACATCAAGATCAACTACCACATTGATGTGAAATTCTTTAACTAGAAAAGGCTACAACCTAAGACAAAAGTGGAGGGAGAATTGGTGCTCCACTTTCTGTTTGCAGATGATTGTATATGCAATGCAGCCTCTGAGACGAAATACAGCAGAATTTGAATTGGTTCTCTGTCACTTGGCTAATTTTGTGAATATCAAGAAAACAGAAGTTCTCCACCTGCCAGTACCACACCATCCATATCAAGGAACTATCCATTTCTTTGCTGTACTTGCATGATAGAGGGTAGACAATCCATTGCCCCAGATATAGAACAACCCAGTCCCCAAACATTAGTTTTAATGTATAAATAGCCTAACCACTTGCATGCAAAGTTAAATTTTACTTATTGAAAGAAATGCTTGATGGGGGCAGCTGGGTAGCTCAGTGGATTGAGAGCCAGGCCTAGAGACGGGAGGTCCTAGGTTCAAATCCGACCTCAGACACTTCCCAGCTGTGTGACCCTAGGCAAGTCACTTTACCACTATTGCCTACCCTTACCACTCTTCCACCTATAAGTCAATACACAGAAGTTAAGGGTTTAAAAAAAAAAAAGAAAAAAAGAAAAAAGAGAAAGAAATGCTTGGAGTCCATCTTGTCCAAATTCCTCAGTTTAGAGAAGAAGAAACAGAAATACAAGGAGAAAAAAGTGATTTGCCTGAGGTTACTGAGGAAATAAGTTTCAGAAGTGGAAATGGGACTTTGCTATAATTAACACATTTTTATTAATATATACTACTAAGATTATGAAAAACAATATATACATTAAATATCACCTGATAGGATGAGGTAAAATTATGAGGTAGGCAAAATTTGTTTCTTGAGCTTCTTACCTCCCTTTTCCATATTCTTTTCTTTTATAACCTTTTCCCAATCGTTGCTTCAGGTAATTCTCTTTCTCCCCAAGAGAATCTAATAGCCCTTTTTATGCTAAGGTTATTAGCAACTTCTAGTCTTATATTTTAAAATTCATTATTTAATTTATTTTAAATTCTGACCATATTTTATTATTTTTTTTAAACCTTGCCTTCTAGGGCAGCTAGTTGACTCAGTGAATAGAGAGCCAGGCCTGGAGATGGGAAGATGATGTAGGTTCAAATCTGGCCTCACACTTCTTAGCTGTGTGACCCTGGGCAAGTCACTTGACGCAATTTGCTTAGTCCTTACTGCTCTTCTGCTTTGGAATTCATACTCAGTATCGATTCTAAGATAGAAGGTAAAAAAAACAAACAAACCAAAAACGCTTACCTTCTATTTAGGGAGACAACTGTGGACTTGTTCAAGATCACACAGCAAGTATCTGAGGAAGAATTTGAACTCCAGTTTTTCAAACTCCAATGCCATCATTGTAGCCACAACAGCACCCAGGTGACTAATGAAGCAGTCTTTGCCTTTATGGAGCTTACATTCTACTGGAAGGATAAAAATTACCCCTGCAATTTCCCTGATATAGGGAATTCCCAGATAAGGAAACTCTCTCTGCTAATTTAAATGAATGTTAGTAGTTTGCAATTTTTGCCCAAGAAGTTTGCCATACACCATGCTGCATGATTGGATGCAAATACAAACAAAAATATAAACAATCCCTGCCTTCAGGGGGATTATTGTTCATCCTTTCTTTTTGAAGAGTTCAGTGACATCATGGGGCTACATCTTGACTTGCTCATGAATTGGATTTAAGTGAGGCAGAATTGCAGAGTCATCAACCACACTTTTTCTTCCAGAGTCCTTGGAAGTCCAGTGGTAAGATTAAAGTCAACATAACTGGTGGTGGCGTGGAATGCAGTGGATAACCATAGCATCTTCCAAATCACTTACCAAGCTCTAATCACTCCACACTCCACTCATGGACATTGGAACAAATTGTTCTTGTCCACTCTCTTCATTGGGAGAAGTCTTTGCACTCTTGGGATAGACATCTCCCTAGATCTTCAATAGGTTTAAAACCCGCTATGCTCAATGTGATTTAGCTCATTTGCTGAGAAAATTTTGCCAGGGTTTGGCAGCTACAGCTTCTTGGAGCTACAGGTGAGAATTAGGTGAAATGTAGACACCAAAAGTGGATGAGCAGCCCTGAAAATGGCTCAAGCAAGCCCTCACAAGTGCTAGTACTCCCTGAATATCTATACATCCCAAGGGGCTTAGGTTTTAATAGAGAAAACAAACACACAAAAGTTAGCTGAAAGAGGCGAAGAAGAGACAAAAATATTATGCATAGAAAAATGGTTTGGAAGGCAGAAAAGTCAGGAGCAGGGCCAGGAGGAGAATAAAGGCTGGCTGGATTTTGAGGATTCCAAAAAAATTATTTTTGTATTTGTGGGATGGGGATTTGTCATTTCTCAGTTCTTGAGAGATAGTGAGTTTCCAGTGTATACTTATGGCTATCAGGTCCTGTTTTGTTAGATAAATAGAAGGTGTTAATTGTTTTCATCCTGTAGCAATATGTTACTGAGCCTTTATCATTTCATTGAATACTGTCCACTGAGCACTGAATTTGGACTTCTTAAGGATATGCTGTTGTTGTTCAGTGATGTTCAATTCTCCATGACCCCATTTGAGGTTTTCTTGGCAAAGATACTGGAACAGTTTGCCATTTCCTTCTCCAGCTCATTTTATAGGTAAGAAAACTGAGGCAGAGTTAAATGATTTGCCCAGGGTCACACAGCTAATAAGAATTTGAGGCCAGGTTTGAACTCAAGAAGATGAGTCTTCCCGATTCTGAGACCAGTGTTCTATCTACCTATTGTGCTACATAGCTTCTAATTCTTAAGGATAACCCTTCTGTATATTCTTGTGGCAACTACTTGGTTCTGAATTATCTGATTTTAATTGTGATCATGATAATTAGCATTATATCATTATTATCACAATGGAGAAAGACTAGGCCTATTATTTCTTTTGTATATAGATCTCCTAAGTGAGGAAACTCCCTCCACCAATGTAGATAAGCCCCCTCTTCTGTCATTTGCAATTTTATAGTATTTGCTAGAACACTAAGAGGTCATATGAATTGCCCAGGATCACACAACAAATCTGTGTCAAAGGTAGGATGAGAGCCCAGATCTTTCTAACCACAAAACTACCTCTAAAGTATGAGATGCAGAACTAGAAAGCAGCTCCAAAGTCATCTAATTCTACTCCTTTCATTTTACAAATGAGGAAACTGAGTCCCAGAAGGTTTAGTGTTTTGCCCAAGGTTAGTTAGGATTTGGACTCCAATTCTCTGGCTAAAAAGTCAATATTTCTCCTCTATTATTCCATGTTCTCTGAAATACAACTATAAATGAGAAACATTCTCTTGCCCTCTAGGCTGTTTACAACTAAATAGGCTATTTTGGTCTAGGAAATTACAAAGACAAAGCCATAGTACAATGGACTAACCTACTCTTATAGAAGAACTGATTGGAGCACTGTGACAAAGTAGGAAGATGACTGCTGTGAAACATGATTGGGAGTCTGGAGCTGGCTAGATAGCAGGCTCTCATTACTCAGAGAAGCATGGCCCCAGGGCAGGACTTCCCAAGCTGTGTCTTAGCTCTTCCAAGCTTTGGTCTGTTTTGATGGGGGTAGCCATGACGGGGTGTTCTGGTAGGAAGATGGCTGGGGGTCTGGGAAACCTGGATAGAGCGGTCTCTTGGAGCCTGGCACTTGGGTGAGAGAGCGATTTCTGGTCAGGCTTCTTTCTCACTCTCCCCCACCTCTCAAAATCTCCCTAAAGATAAAGAAAAGGTTCTGTCTTATCATCATGTTCACCCTCTCCATTGGCTTAGGTAATCTCTTTGGCCTCAAACAAGAAAAGCTTCTTCCCAACAGCCCAGTATAATTAATCACAAGTTCTCAATGAGTAATTTTGCTCTATCTGGCTTGAGTCTTTGGGGGGGGCTAATCTTAAGGACAATGTTGTTTAGACATCTTAGTCTTGTCCAATTTTCTTTGTGACCCATTTGGGGTTTTCATGGCAAAGATATTGAAATGGTTTGCCATTTCCTTCTCCAGCTCATTTTATAGATTAAAAAAAAAACCCCGAAACTGAGATGATCAGGGTTGTAATTTGCCCAGAGACCCATAGCTATTAAGTGTCTGAGGCTGGATTTGAATTCAGGCCTTCCTGATCCCAAGCCAAGCATTCCCTCTACTGTACCCCTTAGCTGCCCCTAATCTTAGGGATAGGGTCCATATTCTTCATCCTAGATGGAGGCATTCTAGGAGAAGCTCCATCCACTGCTTCTGAGATTTGACCATTGAATCAAGAAGGCAGGTGGGGATCTCTGTAGCTAAAGGTGATTGAAAGTATTGTGGAAGTCAGAGCCAGCCTTTCTAGCTGGCCGTAAATGCAAGTTGTAGTCTTATGACTATATGGTCATGTTTTGAGTGTAGGAATATTTTTTGTACCTTGATACCCTATTGTTTACAACAGTAGTGGCATCCTATACCCCGACCCTAGGCTAAAACTCTCAGGAGTCCCTTTGGACTTTATTGGATTCCTAGATATAATGGCGCTTCTATGAATGCTTGCTTGCAATGTTTTTTCTTATTTTTGGCCCTTTGGCTCTGCAATCCATATTTCTAGTTCCAAAAAATGATTTGTTTCCTCCTCTTAGAATTCTAGAATCATAAACCCTACTCTCCAAACCAGAAAACCTTTGTTGAGAACAATGGACCTCACCTAGTCATTGGCCAGGATGGATGCCTGCCCCCACCCTGTTTTAGAGAGGAGGGAGGAAATAGTAAGGTCTCTCTAAGTGCTGGAAGATGCTCTCACTGACTCTTCTGTATCCAAGTGCTCACGTCATGGTATGATGGCAACAGTATGGTCCCTAATATCAGAGGATCTAAGAATAAAATAATAATCATAACTAACATTTTTATATTGTTTTAAGATTTGCAAAGTAGTGCTCTACATATGTTATCTCATTTAATCCTCACAGAAACTCTAGGACAGTGGTTCTCAAACTTTTTTGGCCTACCACCCCTTTTCCAGAAAAAAATATTACTTAGCCCCCTGGAAATTATTTTTTAAAATTTTAATAGCAATTAACAGGAAAGATAAATGCACCTGTAGCCATCACCGCTTCCCTGGTTCTCTGCAAAACCCACCAGGGGGCGATGATGGTGCCCACTTTGGGAATCACTGCTCTAAAAGTAGGTACTTTTATTATCTCCATTTTGCAGGGAAGAAAACTGAGGCAGGAGGTAGTTAAATGACTTGCTCAAGGTGTTTTATATATATATATATACACATATATATATAAACTGTTTCGAGTATATATATATACTCGAAACAGTTTTTAATTCAGATCTTTCAGATGATATCTTTTAGCATTTTAATACTGTCATTGGGATTTTCATGGCTTTTTGGATCATCTTTTGTCAGCATTCTCCCCTATGACCTTTCTGTGTTGGGTAACACAGTTGATAGTTTCACCGAACTATGTTAACCCATTCTCCACAACAAGGCAGTGATCGAGGAAGGGCCCAGCACAGAGTTAGCACTCAATCAATACTTGTTGTCTGAGTGGTCCCTTTCACTTCTAGAGCTAGGATTCTGTGATTTTATGATTCTCCCATGACAGAATAAAGGTGTCTTATTTAAAGCAGAGCATGGAGCCCAGTGCATTAATAATCATTGAATCCTAGTGCTGAAAGGATGGAGACCTATGTTGGAAACCAGCTGAGTCCCTGTATAAATGTATCCTGTGTCTCTGGGCTTAGTGGATCCTCCAGCTCTGGGAGGTATCACAAAGTCAAAACACTATAAAATGTCTAACAATGTTGTTTGAGCAATAAAAGTATTGAGGAGTCCTGAGGCCGCTTAGAAAAAGAACAACTGTTTTCTAGTTAATGAGCTGATGTTCACCAGTGCTTAATTAAGACTGCTGGAACATGGAGAAATGAAGGATGCTACATATGGGTGCTGTTGCTTTCTTTCCATAGTATAGGAAATTTTCTTCTGCTTCAAGTATTATATCAATGGACCATCAACCATTTACTAAGTACCTACTAAGTGTCTGTTTCTGGCAGCCAGACAGTGTGGTAGATGGAGCCCTGTTCTGAAATAAAAAAGACTTGAGTTCAAATTTGACCTCAGACACTCACTAGCTGAGCAAGTCACTTAAAGTCTGTGCCTCAGTTTCCCCAACTGTAAATGGACATAATAAATAGTATCTTATCTCCCAGGATTGTTGTGAGGATCAATTATATAATATTTCTAAGGTGCTTAATACAGTACCTGGTACCCAGTAGGTATTTTATTTTATTTTTTTTTTATTTTTTTTTTTTTATAGATGATTTTTTTTTATTTTTTTAACATTTATTAATAATCATTTTTAACATGGTTACATGATTCATGCTCCTATTTTCCCCTTCACCCCCCACACTCCCCCCACCCATGGCCGACGCACTTTTCCACTGGTTTTGTCATGTGTCCTTAATCAAGACCAATTTCCCAATTGTTGGTGGTTGCATTGGTGTGGTAGTTTCGAGTCCACACCCTCAATCATGTCCGCCCCGACCCATGCGTTCAAGCAGTTGCTTTTCTTATATGTTTCCTCTCCTGCAGTCCTTCCTCTGAATGTGGGTAGCATTCTTTACCATAAATCCCTCAGAATTGTCCTGGGTCATTGCATTGCTGCTGGTACAGAAGCCCATTACATTCAATTTTACCACAGTATATCAGTCTCTGTGTACAATGTTCTTTTGGCTCTGCTCCTTTCGCTCTGCATCAGATCCCGGAGGTCTCTCCAGTTCGCCTGGAACTCCTCCAGTTTATTATTCCTTTTAGCACAATAGTATTCCATCACCCGCATATACCACAGTTTGTTCAGCCATTCCCCAATTGAAGGACATACCCTCCTTTTCCAGTTTTTTGCCACCACAAAAAGCGCAGCTATAAATATTTTTGTACATGTCTGTTTATCTATGATCTCTTTGGGATACAAACCCAACAATGGTATGGCTGGATCAAAGGGCAGGCATTCTTTTATAGCCCTTTGAGCATGATTCCAAATTGCCAGCCAGAATGGCTGGATCAGTTCACAACTCCACCAGCAATGCATTAATGTCCCAATTTTGCCACATCCCCTCCAACATTCATTACTCTCCCCTTCTTTCATTTTAGCCAATCTGCTAGGTGTGAGGTGATACCTCAGAGTTGTTTTGATTTGCATTTCTCTAATTATTAGAGATTTGGAACACTTTCTCATGTGCTTATTGATACTTTTGATTTCTTTACCTGAAAATTGCCTATTCATGTCTCTTGCCCATTTATCAATTGGGGAATGGCTTGATTTTTTATACAATTGCTTTAACTCCTTGTATATTTGAGTGATTAGACCCCTGTCGGAGTTTTTCGTTATAAAGATTTTTTCCCAATTTGTTGTTTCCCTCCTGATTTTGACTTCATTGTTTTTGTTTGTACAAAAGCTTTTTAGTTTAATATAATCAAAACCATTTAATTTACATTTTGTAATTTTCTCTAACTCTTGCTTGGTTTTAAAGTCTTTCCTTTCCCAGAGATCTGACAAGTATACTATTCTGTGTTCACTTAACTTATTTATAGTTTCCCTCTTTATATTCAAGTCATTCACCCATTCTGAATTTATCTTGGTGTAGGGTGTGAGATGTTGATCTAGACCTAATCTCTCCCATATTGTTTTCCAAATTTCCCAGCAGTTTTTGTCAAATAGTGGATTCATGTCCCAAAAGTTGGGCTCTTTGGGTTTATCATACACTGTCTTGCTGATGTCATTTATCCCCAGTCTATTCCATTGATCCTCCTCTCTATCTCTTAGCCAGTACCATATTGTTTTTATGACTGCTGCTTTATAGTATAGTTTAATATCTGGTACTGCTAGGCCCCCTTCCTTCACATTTTTTTTCATTATTTCCCTTGATATTCTTGATCTTTTGTTATTCCAAATGAAATTTGTTATAGTTTTTTCTAATTCAGTAAAGAAGTTTTTTGGTAGCTTGATAGGTATGGCGCTAAATAGGTAAATTAATTTGGGTAGAAT
>NC_058133.1:270256209-270285143 GCF_016433145.1 Gracilinanus agilis | reverse complement strand
TTGCCATTTCCTTCTCCAGCTCATTGGGACTTGCCAGAGTCCCACAGCTAGTAATGATCTGATGTCAGATTTGAACTCAGGTACTCCTGACTCCAGGACCAGAGTTCTATCCACTGCACCGCCTAGCTGCCCCATGCTACAAAGCTGTTCTATACTTGATTTCTCATACTTTCGGTACATTTCTGATCCTTTTGGTGGAGATCTTAGACATAAATCATACCTAAGTTTTAAATTATTTTCCCTCTCTTTGAAAGTGAATTTCCCCCATGACAGGCCCCAGTTCATAGATCCATCGTTGGGACAGCTTAGTGGGAGAAAGTACCCCAGCAAATCTTTTCCAACACATCTAGAGGTTTTATTCTCCCAACTGGACTGGAAGTCTCATGAAGACAGGAGCCTTATCTTAGACTTGTT
This sequence comes from Gracilinanus agilis, assembly GCF_016433145.1. Classification (NCBI taxonomy): domain Eukaryota; kingdom Metazoa; phylum Chordata; class Mammalia; order Didelphimorphia; family Didelphidae; genus Gracilinanus; species Gracilinanus agilis. Next base: position 270,284,729 of record NC_058133.1, on the reverse strand, counting down.
TGTATTCTTCACAATAGTAGGTACACAATGAAGACTTCAGAGAGAATGAATAAAGACAAAATTTTCCATTTGTATTACTTCCTTTCAAAGAATTTTCATATATATCATTTCCCTTGCAGATCATCTCACAATAGTCCTGTAAACTAGATAGGGAAGTTACTGTTGCATTTGTTTTATAGATAAAGCATGAACATCTAGAGAGGTTAAATGGTCCAAAGCATAGGTCCATAGAAAGCCAACCCAGTGCTTTCTCCACTATCTCACAGGAGTAAAATGCCTACAATAGGCAGAAGGTAAGAAAATTCCCAGTTATGCATCCTGAGATCTAACCATCCTATATCCAGATTTCTCCCTTCAGTATATTCAATCACCACCAAATAGTCAGGCTCCTGACCTGGGAGCCAGAAAGCTATGCTGGCAATATTCTTTTTTCAAGGAAGCTCCAGATCTAATGAGAAACTTCCACTTCACACACTCACTGGCCGGCTGATAAAATGATCCTTAAACCAGTGACCCAAAGATACAAATTAGCACACAACCAACTCTTAGAGTACTGTAGGGGGAAGCCACTGGGTTGTGACTGGAGGCAGCTCTAGCTTTCATGGCAATTTTTGGTTTTATTATCATCACCCCATTCCCAATGCCTGGAGAGTATTTGCTGGCCCCCAGGACCTTATGCCAAGGGCAGAGTGTTCCTTTAAACAAACAGCCTTTAGAAAGGCCTGATCCTGGACTTGGTTTTCCTCTGGACTTCCCAGTTGGTTTTGTTTCTTCTGTCAGTTCATTCCTCCACAAAGCCTTTCTTGATTCTTCCAACTAAATGATAGTGTGGAGTGGGCGAATGAGCACTGGGTTTAAGAGTTAGAAGACCGACCATTTGAATCCAGGCTTTCCTACTTGCAACTTGGGTGATCATGGCAATTCTCATCCCTCCTTTCCTCATCTATAAACCAAAGGGATGGGACCAGATGATACTTTAAAGCAGTGATTCCCAAAGTGGGTGCCACCATCCCCTGATGGGTGCTGCAGCGATCCAGGGAGGCAGTGATGGCCCCAGGTGCATTTATCTTTCCTATTAATTGCTATTAAAATACAAAAAATTAATTTCCAGGGGGCTAAGTAATATTTTTTTCTGGAAAGGGGGTGGTAGGCCAAAAAAGTTTGGGAACCACTGCTTTAAAGTCTCTTCTAGCTCTAATTTCTGGTATGATTTCTCCTTTGGCTATTTCTCATAGCACTCTGTGTACCTTTTGTATCCACTTACCACATTCTATTTTCTATTTGTATAAATGGCCCATCTCTTTTACTGTAAATTCTACGAAGTCTGGGACCATTTCTCATTCCACCTTGCATCACCATATCTAACACAGTGCTTGGCACACTATAATGTATTGAATTTTTTGCCATTCTCACCGTGACCACTATAGTCCAAACCCTCATTATGTCTCCTGGACTTTAGCCAAAGCCTTCATACTGGTTATTCTGCCTTCAATCTAGTCTCTCCAAGTCATCCTTCCTGGTTCATGTGTTCATAGAAAGGACTTAGAGACAGCTAGGTGGGGCACTGGTTAGAGGCTAGAAGAAGACCTGAGTCTGAATTCTGCCTCACACACTTTATGATGTAGGACAAGTCATTTAATCTCTCTCAGTTCCTTCCTCTGTAAAATAAGTATAGTATTAGCATTATGCCATTATGAACAAATGAGAAAGCATAGGTAAAGAATATTGCAAGCTTTACAGTGCTATATACATGCTACCTATTATTACTAAAGTCAGTTCTCTAATTTTATAGATGAGGAAACTGAGGCAGAGAGAATGCATAGGTATGTAGCAGAGCCTAAATCCCAACTCCAAAGCTATCACTTTTTAAATGTACCATGCTATCCCTCTTCATTCTATTATCAGAGGAATCTTCCTAAAAAATTGCTTTGATAATATCCCTGAGCTCAAATATCTTCAGTGGCTTCCAACTGTCTATATAATAATGTTCAAACACCCTAGTCTTCCAATAAAATCTCTCCCCTCCCCAAAATTGGTCCCATTCTCCCAGTCCCTAAGTGATTCCCAAAGTGGGCACTACCATCCCCTGGTGGGTGCTGCAGTGATCCAGGGGAGCAGTGATGGCCACAGGTGCATTTATCTTTCCTATTAATTGCTATTAAAATTTAAAAAATTTAATTTCCAGGGGGTGCTAAGTAATATTTTTTCTGGAAAGGGGGCAGTAGGCCAAAAAAGTTTGAGAACCACTGCTCTACACAAAACCTCTGTTTCTACTAGACTGATTAATTTAGTTTCCAGAATTAGGTTGTATATTCCCTTTTTGCCAAACTTTGCTTTTGTGATCCCCATATCTTTTTCCCCTATCTAAATCCTTCAAGATTCAGGTCATGTGTCCCTTCCCATATGAAGCCTTCTTTGACCATTTAGCCACAATGATTCTTTCTCTTCTCTGCAGGCCTACACCATTTATTGTCTTCTTCGCTCATCTGGCCCAAAGCATTCATGTCAGCCTCATATTGTTAGTTACCATTTCATGTGGATGAATCTTATTTCTCCAATGAGATTATAAGCTTTTTAAGGGCAAGAGCCAGATCTTATAAGTCTCCATCTGCTAGTCCCAGCACAGGGATGAAGAGATATCAGTAAACATTTGATGACTAGCTTTTCTCTAGATGCAAATGTCACTGAAAAAGGCTCAAAGTATTACACATTCAGTACTAGCCTGAAATATTGCCATGGGGCAAAGAAACCCTGATGGAAACCAGTGTTTGATTCCAGAAGTCAAAGTCCTGCAACCTTAACATTCCCTACTATTTCTCTTGGCAGTGCTCAAAAGACAAAGAAAAGAACTTAATGAGTTAGTCTGAATATATTCTTTCTTTCAGAGAAATGTCAGTAGGACAGTCTTCTGCTTTATTTCAGGTGAAGAAAGAAGGCAGAAGACTTTGGGTGATATTAGATGCCAAACCATTATGGAATGGCTGGCTATATTATAATACATATACATCACAAGTTATTATTGTACTATAATAAGTGCTAAATAGAAGAAACTCAGAGAAACTTAGAAAGATTTAGATGAACTGATACAAACTGAAAAACCAGGAAAATAATATATACAATGACTTTAATAATATAAATGAAAGTTACTCTAAAAGACAATTGAACTCGGAGTAAAGAATGAGAACAGATGAAGACACTTTCTTCCTCTTAGTGAAGAGGCAGGGGGCTTATAAGTTCAAATCCTACCACTGACATTTATTGCCTATATGGCCTTAGGCAAATAATGTGCCCTCTCTAAGCCTCAGTTTCCTCATTTATGAGAGAAGAGTTAGATTAGATGGTTCCTAGAGGGTCTTTTAGATGGAGATCAGTCACTGTGCTCTCTGGTTTTGCTTATTTCTTCTTTGTCATAAAAGACAGTTTTTGAGGAGAGGATAGTAGATGGGGAATATTGGGAATTTAGAAAAAATATCATGAAATACTTGGTATAAAAAATAAAAGCTATCCAAAGCATTTTCCTTTTTTTCAAATAATAGGGCACAATGATTTTCTCAGTCATTTAGTTGTTGTTGTTGTTCAATTGTTTCAGTCATGTCAGACTCTTTACGACTCCATTTGGGGATTTCTTGGCAAAGATACTGGAGTTTATAATTTCCTTCTCCAGCCCATTTAACAGATGAGGAAACTGAGTTAAGTGACTTGCCCAGAGCCATACAGATAGTGTCTGAGGCTGGATTTAAATTCCAGGTCTGGTGCTCTATGTACTGTGCCACTAACTGCCCTTCCCATAAGCATAACTGTTTTTAAACAAGTCTAATAACATCAGCACAAGGGTCATTGAGTTCAATTTCCTGTCTACATAAATTGTTTGCAAGTTGTCATCAACCTTCTACTTGAATGCCTCTTGGGTGACAGGAAGATCACTACCATACCAAGCAATCTATTCTCTTTTCAGCTCATTCAAGCTTTTGGGGAAATTCTCCCTTATATTGAAATATGCTTCTCTCTAACTACTACCATTGGTTCTCATTCTGGATACGCTTCCACAAGAGAGCCTGTCAAATACAGAATGTCCCAAAAGGCTTATGGCTGAATAATTTAATAGCTTAAAACTGCATGGAAACTTTTGGGACACTTGCTTTTGGCACAGAAACTGTTTGATCCTAACTAAGATAACCTATGCACCATGCTATGTAAATCTTAAAGTCCTATGTAAAATTTGGTGACATTTTCCTCATCCTGTATTTGTACAGTTGATTTAAAAAAACAAATAATGAGTAGAAATGTGTATTTATCAGCATTGTATTTTATTTCAGTAAGGGTCAACCCAGTATGTCAGGATGCAAAACTTTTTTGAATCTCCAATACGAACTTAATAGACTTTCTCCCATTAATTTATTTATTCATACACTGAATTTGCTATCCCTCCAAGTTTCATTGTCATCTGTAAATGTGATATACACATCATTTATAGTGTTATCCACATAACAGATAAAAAACAAGATAAAACAAGAAACAAAGACTTGTAGCTGACTACTAAAAACTTACATATAGCTTAGCTTGGGGCAGCTAGGTGGCTCAGTGGAAAAGAGTGCCAGGCCTAGAGACAGAAAGACCCAAGTTCAAATCCAGCCTCAGAAACTTACTAGCTGTATAACCATTGAAAGTCATTGTTTGCCTCAGTTTCCTCATCTGTAAATGAGCTGGCGAAGGAAATGCTAAACCATTCCATATCTCTGCCAAGAAAACCTCAAATGGGGTCATTAAAAGTCAGACCCGATTGAAAAATGACTGAACTACAACAAAAGCTTAGCTTGACATTGATCATTTGACTTTTTTAAATTTTAATTTTTAATTTTTTTACTTCATTAATTTTTTTATTTTTAGAAAAATTTTCCATGGTTACATAATTCATATTTTTACTTTACCCTTCACCCCCTCAAATTCCACTCCCCCCCATAGCTAACTCGCATTTCCACTGGTTTTAACATGTGTGGTCAGTCAAGACTTATTTACATATTATTGATAGTTACATTGGTGTGGTTTTGGATATAGGAATTAAAAACTATTTGTAAATCTACCTCATTTCAGTCATTCCTAGTCAAAATCTTTCCCTTTTCTCCCCAGTGGTATAATGAGAAACTACCAAATGCCTTGTTGAAATCCTGTTATTACCATGCTACTACACCATGCTAATATGATATTCAGGAAGGCAAAGATTTGGATTTACAGCTCATAGTCACCTATCCAGCAAAACTGAGCATATTCTTTCAGGGGAAAAAAATGGACATTCAATAAGATAGAAGATTTCCAAGCATCCCTGAGGAATAAGTCAGACCTAAACAAAAAATTTGAAGTCCAAACACAAGACACAAGAGAACCCTAAAAGGTAAAAATGAAAGAGAAAATTTAAGAGCCTCATTAAGGTCAAAATGTTGAGGATTTCTTTAATTCTCAAATTTTACTTTTAGTAGTAGAGAAGATAGAAGGAATTTACTCAAAAAGAGGGTAGAGAAGTAAGCTGATTATGATAACATGATGTATGCGTAAATGTGATGATATGGAATGATATGATATGTATGCATATGAGTGATATGTTAAAAAATCAAGGGGTGAAAGATAGGATTGTACTGAGAGAAAAGGGAAGGGAGAGATAGAATGGGGTAAATTATAGAACATAAAGAGATATGAAAAATCATTATAGAGAGGGGAGGATAAGGGCAGTGATGGGCAATGCTTAAACTTTACTCTCTTCGTAACTGACTGAGAGAGAGAAAAACAAATATATTCATTGGGGTATAGCATTCTCTCTTACCCTTCTGAGTGGGGTATAGAATTCTTTCTTATCCAACAGAGAAGTAGAAGGGGAATAAGACAAGGGAAGGGGGGGGAGGTAAGTGAAGGGAGAGGATGGGAGGTGACAAAAAGCAAAATACTGGTGAGGAGGAACAGAGTGAAAGGGAATAAAGCAGGATCTAAAGGGGAAAATAAGAGGGAGAGCAATACACATATAACTCAGTGGAATTGGAAAAGGAGAAGGAAAGAACATGAATCATGCAACCATGAAAAAATACTTAAATAAATAAAATAATATAATAACTACACCATGCTAATGATCTGTCAGTCCAGTAATCCCATTTTTAAAAAAGAGGTCATTGTGGCATGACTTATTCTTGGTGAGCCCATGCTGACTCCCAGAGTCTCACTTCCCTTTCTAAGAGATCATAAATCATCTACTTAATTGTTTGTTTTTCAGTATATATGCTGCTGGAGCAAGCACATGCTTAAATTTTTGTTCTAAAATTTTCTTAGAACTTAATGTAAGGGGGCAGCTGGGTAGCTCAGTGGATTGAGAGCCAGGCCTAGAGACGGGAGGTCCTGGGTTCAAATCCGGCGTCAGACACTTCCCAGCTGTGTGACCCTGGGCAAGTCACTTGACCCCCATTGCCCACCCTTACCACTCTTCCACCTATAAGTCAATACACAGAAGTTAAGGGTTTAAAATTAAAAAAAAAAAAAAAAAAGAAGAAAGAACTTAATGTAAAAGGCAATAGAGATGATCTCAAGACTTGCCCAGAAAGAAGTAGGATTGTCCAGCTCTCCACCTCATTACACCAGGAATCATGCCCCAGGTTCTTCTTCCCTCTATGCAAATCAAGTACAGGAATGCAGGGTAGAGAGTATCAGTAGAGCTCCTTGAGGAGCAGGACTCTTTCATTTTTGTTTGCAGTGCCTAGCACAGTGCCTTCAAACCATAAATACTTAATAAATTCCTATTTTTGCTTCTTTGGTTCCTTGATTTTTTCTTTTGTGTATTGGGTCTCCCTATCTTAGGAGGAGTGTAAATGTAGAAGCTCCTCTTAGGAGTTGATCCTACTCTTGATGGGCATCAAAATTTTGGCCTTTTCCATTTTTGACCTGGGTCAGTTTTGCCCCTCCCTAAGCTGTCTGATGGCCTCCCACATTAAGATGCTCCCTCTGTTGGTGCCAGAGAACACCAGGTTGGCTATAATTAGTCCAGTGCAGCTCAGATCACCATAGCTCAAGTTATCCACCAGCCTCAGCCTCCCCAGGAAAAAGGATTACAAGCATGCACCACATGCCTAGCTTTAATAAATGCTTGTTGAGTTGAAGCGGCTACAAACAAGCACAAATAATAGAATTTCGGGAACCTCCTGGAAGGAAGTATACTATGAAAGATGAGAAACAAGTCAATCAATCAATCAACAAGCATATTATTAAGTGCCTACTCAAAGCCAGCTTCAAGTCTTCTGGAGACCAGGGCTCACTGAAGTCATTTATCAGCCATTTTAGTCTCTTTCCCCTAACCTAGATTCTCATGAAAACTCCTCACAGGGAGCCCATCTGATTTGATCTGAATTTCTGCTTCCTTGAGGCAATCCATCTCAGTTGAAAATGCCCTGGTCTTGGGTTTGAATCCTGAGTCCAATACTTCTTAGCTGTGTAACCATGGATTAAAGTCTTTAAATTTTGGTTTCTTCCTCTACAAAACAGGGAGAGGAACTAGACCTCTGGTTTTTTTTTTTTTTTTTTTTTTTTTTTTTTTTTATGAGAAAATGGTTCCTGTTGAGGAGCTCCCTTTTCCAGTGCATTTTATCACCTCTGCTAGCTTAAAGACTTGCCCAGAGATTGGGAGGTTATATGACTTGTTTAGGGTCACATATGTAATATGATTCAGAGGTAGGACTTGAACACAGAATTTCCTCACTCCTCTATGCCTTGCAGCCTCTATAAAATATCAATAACATGTATAACCCAGATTGAATTGCTTGACAGCTCCAGAAGAGGGGAGGAAAGTAGGAAGGTAGACAATTTAGATCATATAACTTTGGAAAACTTGGGTGGAAATTTGTTATTACATGGAAAATATCTCTATCAATCACAATATTTCTACTATGGGCAGCTAAGTGGCCTGGTGGATAAAATTCCAGGGCTGGAGTTGGGAAGTCTTGGGTCCAAATCTGGCCTCTTCCTTGCTCTTTGACCCTGGGCAAGTCACTTAGCCCCAGTTGCCAAGTTTGTCTCACTTTTCTGCCTTGGAATCGATGTTTAGTATTGATTCTAAGACTGAAGGTAAAGGTTTTAAAAACCCCAAATCTAACTATTTCTACTACCCACCTCATAGACTTGGGGTAAAAGATCTTTAAACACTATGTAAATATAAACAATTACTCTTATTATTTCCCAACATGCCTTTTGCTTGAAGTCCTATGTAGAAATGGAAGAAAGGAGCAAATCTAAGGACTTGGTCCTTTTCAGCAACTGAGGAAGAGGGCTGCCCACAGCCAGTCCCCTTCCAGAAAGGGGTCTCTGGAGAGTAGGGCAGTGCTTTTGATGCCTCCCCACCTGCTTGGCGGTCTGCTGTTGGGCCCCAACTCTCTTCCTCTTACTGTCAGGCAGGTGGACTGGTGAGTGAGTCATCCTCAAATTGCTCATAGGCTTCAGCACCGCAAAGAAACTGCAATCAGTCCCTTCTGGCTGCTGGTTACTGTGGCTGGGATCCTGATTCAAATAGCAATGCAGCCTTCTTCAGAGAGTACTGCTCAGTTCCCTGGCTTAGCCCTTCAGTCCCAAATCAGTAGATTTCAGAAGAACATGCCCTGGAGAATGTGGTCTCAAACTGGCTCCTTGTTCCTCACCTTTTAAATTCCATAGAATTGGGATTTTAAGTGGCAGCCATCCCACTGTCTGCCACACAGATTCTACTCTTCAAAAAAACTTTATCATTCCAACATACTCAATGATTTCTGACTGCCACAGTTTTGCTTACACAGTACTCTTGACTTCTCAGGCATTGGTTGAATTCTTAGACATCTTTTAAAACCCACCTTAAATGTCATCTCCTTCATGAAGTCTTTTTCTTACTCTCTTTGCGTGAAACATTCTTCTTCCTCTGCCCTCATGTTGTACTGTTTGGATAATATGCATATCATGTTGTATTATGAATCATAGTTATTTTTAAGTGTTTTTCTCTCTTTATTAGATAGAAAGTTTCATGAAGGAAAGAACTAGGGGGATGCTGGTAAGTATTTAACAACTGACTCTCTGAAAAAAACAAAACATATGAATCTACATTATTAACATTTTCTTTCTAACTTTCTTAAACCTAGAAATTAACAAAACAATACATTTAATCCAGATATGTAGCATTTACTGATGTCTGAAGTATAAAAGCTCACACTGAAAATTTAACAATGGGCTCTTGCCAGCTCCAGCTCATCCCTGGCAAGAACCATATCTTATTTAAAATTTATAGCTCTCTCATGCAGACTGTAATGTGGGTTGTACAGCTTATTCCTTGTTCACTTTCCAGGTCACCACATGTGTGACTGAGCATTTTAGTGACTTAAAGATGACCAAAAAACTGAGACTATTTGTTGAGCATCCCCTCTTTTCTTCCTCTTCATCTCACATCACCTAGATGCATTCTGCCACTATCTCTTCCTTAACTCACTAAAAAAGAAAACCCTTATCTTCCATCTTAGAATCAATGCTGTATATTGGTTCCAAGGTAGAAGAGCAGTAAGGGTGAGGCAATGAGTTTTAAGTGACTTGCTCAAAAGGGATATGAATAGGCAATTTTCAGATAAAGAAATCAAAACTATTAATAAACACATGAAAAAGCATTCTAAATCTCTTATAATCAGAGAAATGCAAATCAAACAACTTTGAGGTACCACCTCACACCTAGCAGACTGGCTAACATGACAGCAAAGGAAAGTAATAAATGTTGGAGGAGATGTGGCAAAATTGGGACATTAATACATTGCTGGTGAAGTTGTGAATTGAGCCAACCATTCTGGATGGCAATTTGGAACTATGCCTAAAGGGTTTTAAAAGACAGTCTGCCCTTTGATCCAGCCATACCACTGCTGTGTTTATACCCCAAAGAAATCATAAGGAAAAAGACTTGTACAAAAATATTTATAGCCGCGCTCTTTGTGGTGCCAAAAATTTGGAAAATGAGGGGATGCCCTTTAATTGGGGAATGGCTGAACAAATTGTGGTATCTGTTGGTGATGGAATACTCCTGTGCTGAAAGGAATAATGAACTGGGGGAATTCCATGTAAACTGGAAAGACCTCCAGGAATTGATTCAGATTGAAAGGAGCAGAACCAGGAGAACCTTATACACAGAGATGGATACACCATGGTACAATCTAATGTAATGGACTTCTGTACTAGCAGCAATGCAATGATCCAGGACAATTCTGAGGGATTTATGAGAAAGAATGCTATCCACATCCAGAGAAAGAACTGTAGGAGTAGAAACACAGAAGAAAAACAACTGTTTGATCACATGGGTTGATGGGGATATGACTGAGGATGTAGACTCGAAATGATCACTCTAGTGCAATATCAATAATATGGAAATAGGTCTTGATCAATGACACATGTAAAACCCAGTGGAATTGTATGTCAGCTATGGGTGGTGGGAGTGGGTAGGGAAGGGAAAGAGCATGAATTTTGTAGCCATGGAAAAATATTTTAAATTAATTAATTAAATTTAAAAAAGAACATAGTTGACATTTAATGAATACTCTCGAATATACTGATTAAAAAAATTAAAGCTTAAAAAAAATAAGTGACTTGCCCAAGGTCACACCACTGGAAATGTATGAGACCAGATTTGGATCTCAGAACTTGCTGGAAGCCATCGAGGCTGTGAGGTTAGCACGGCTACTCACAAGCTCTGACAATCTAGCATGGCAGGTTGTCAGGAGGATGGAGATTCCACACACAGTTTACCCTATATGATTCTTTTTACAGTGACATTCACTTGCATTGAAATTATTGCAATCAATATCCTTATCTAGCTCAAAGGAGACACAGAAAAGCAATACAGGTTCATGGCAAGAACAATCACAGCCAAAGACTACTCACTATCCAAAAATAAACCCATGTACAACCCCTTAGAGTATAGAAATTTCCCCTAGAATCAGCCCAGCAGAAAACCATCAGTTAGTGAGTTAATGCAAGTTTCTAAAGTTCCCAGCAAGAAAATACCTGGCCTGAGTTTGTTCCCAAACTCCTACAGACCATAGAAAGAGTGAAACACAAGGAAATTAAGGCAATGACAAACTAGCACAGAATCACCCTACCAGAACTGTATTCTTAGTGATCCTATAACAGAAAAAACACCAGGGGATCAAAACATTGGACCAGACTGATATTATTGCATCTTATTGGATGTAATCAACTACCATAACTATCTCCTTGATTGATGATGGGAATGAATAGTATAACATAACTATATACATAATATGATTAGTTAAAATATAATTAACTATTATGTTTAGCTAGGAACTGATGTATTTGTACCTTACGCATGGCTGAAAAGAATAAGTTCAAACTAAGCCAGCCCATAATGAATAATTTTTGACAAGCTTGTTTCTTTGTTTAACCACAAGAACTCTTGTCTGGAGGCCTGACTCTCAACCCACTGAGCCACCTAGCTGTCACCTAGCTGCCCCCTCCTCCTTATCTCTTATCTCACACTGTGAGATGGCCTTTTTCCTTGCCACAGTCAACCCTTCAACCTGCAAAAGTAATCTTCCCTCCCATCTTCTCCAACAGATTGCCTCTTCTATAATTTTCACTCTCTTGCTTGTCTTCAAACTCTCCCTGTCTGTTGGCTGCTTCTCTTCTGTTTATAAAACATGTCCATATTTCCTTCATTCTCAGAAGACCCTTCTGCTGATTAATTTCTTTGTATCCTTTATTTGGCTTGTTTGTAAATAGCTGCTTGATTGTCGCCATTTCCAATAGATTCAGATTCTTGTGAGCAGGGACTGAATTTTAGCTTCCTTGGTATTCTCAGCACTTAGCCCAATGCCCAATGCTTAATAAATATTTATCACCTGAAAGGTTCCAAACATGTTGCAACCAATCACTGAAAGGACTTGGTATTTTGGTGTGAAGAACTAAACCCTGTAGTTTATTAATCATAAAATCACAGAATTGGAGATTGGTAAGGCAGCCCAGAAACCATCTAGTCCACACTCCACACCAAAGGAATCCCTAATATCAGATACCCAACAAATGGTCCTCCAGCCTCTGACTGAAGACCTCCAAAGTGGGGGAACCAATTGCTGCTCATGGCAGCCCATTCCACCTTTGGACAGCTCTATTTGTTAGAGAGTTTTTCCATGTGTGAAGCCCAAGTCCACTTCTTTTAGCTTTCAACCATTGTTCCTGAATTTGTCCTCTTGGGCCAAAAAAGGACAAATCTGATCTCTCTTCTACATGATAGCTCTTCAATACTTAAAAGTATCATGTCTCTTTCCAAGTTTTGTTTTGATTTCTTCCTTCTGAGCTAAATTCCTTTAACTGATCATTACATGTCACAGTCTCATGGTTCTTCCCCATCATGGTGGCCCTCCTCTGTACTCTATCTGTGTCATCAATGTCCTTTTTTTTACATTAAACATTTTTTTTACCAATTACATGTAATAACAAATTTCTGCATAAATTTTCTGAAGTTATATGATCAAACCTAAATCCCTCCCTCCCTTTCCTTCCCCCTCCCAGTGCTGGCAGGCAATTCATCAATGTCCTTCTTAAACCGAGGTGCCCAGAACTGAACAGAAAAGTGGAGAGGAGGTCTGGTATTGGCAGAATACAATAAGACAATTCCTGGAAGTCTCATTCTCTTAGTGTAGCCCAAGGATATACCACAGGATGGTCCTCCCTCTACCCAATGACAGTGTCAGAAGGTCAGAGGACTATATCAGTTAAAAGAAAAGATTCCCTCTAGATCACTCTCTTGTTTCAAATTTTCCAGGTAGCAAGAGGCATGCTCTGGACTCTCCACAAGGGCATGGAGAGATGGACTATGCTTTTTCCTCCTGTCCTCTCATTGCTTCTAAATAGAGCATAGGCGCAACCAAGTGAATTTATACCTGAGTCTGTGGCTTCTCTTTCTGCTCTAAGGTTCCCTTTTGAATACATCAACAGGTGGATGTGTCTGGACTTGGAGACAATCTCATGAGTTTGAGAGGTCCTAGGTCCAATGAGGGGAGCTGGATGATGACAGAGAAAGCTTCTGAATCAGAGATGATAGCCACACACAAGACGACTAAACACTTCCTCGGCTGCCTTAACAGTAGATAATTAATGAGTGGACAGTACAGCACCAGGGTGAAATGTCAAATGCCTAACCAGCACCCCCAAACTTCTTCATGTCCTAATGTAATTTAAGGATCAGCTTCCCAGAGAATATAATTATGGCTTTGAGTTCCTATATCCTATTTTGTCTTACTGTCAATGTGTTGAGTTTTTTTTGTGTATGTTTTAGCATTTTTTTCATGCATAGGAAATGAAAAGATGTCCAATACCTGATCTACATTGTATAACAAATACCTTTCTACTCCTCCTTTTTGGGGAAACCCTAACTGTGAGCCTAAACGTAAGCTATAAATAGACCCTGAGATACTAGAGTGGGATTTTAATAAATTGAAAATGTGAGAAAAGGAAGTCTAACATTCTCCTCTTTTCTCATTCGAGGCCAGGCTCCTCCAGTCAGAACACACATCTGGGTCTAAGGCTGAAGGCCCCCTTGGTAGAGAAGATAGTGCTGTGTCCCTAGTTCCTGTGGGCCCAACAGTGGGGAATTAAGGTTAGAAGGACACAGCATAATACTCTGTACAAAGAAGGTGTTTGATAAATGTTTCCCAAGTAGAATTGAAACTGAAGGCAAAAACAAAGATGGGCAGGTTCACTTTTTGTCCCAAAGGTCCCAGCACAAGGTTGAACATACATTAGTTGCTTTGGTCATTAAACATCTCTTTTCTGAATTCACTGTGGAAACTGAATGGTAAAGTGAAGAGTGTACCGGTCTTGGAGTAAGAAGCCCAGAGTTCAAGTGCCAGCTCTGACATTAATTAACTGTGTGACCCTGGGACGGTTCACTTAGCTTCCCTCCATTTCCAATTCAGTAAAATGAAGGTCTGAGACCATCTGATCTCTCGGGGCCTCTCCAGCTCTGAATCTGGAATCTTACAAAACACCTAGCCTAACCTAATTTATAGATTTGCTCTGAATATTTAATAAGATAATGCAGTACATGGAAATGGTCTGAATAAGGAAAAGTGCTCTGGCAATGGATGTGAGATGGTATTCTGAAGAAGGGAGGGTTTTGGTCAGGGAGATGAGGCATCCAGACTAAGAAGTTAAATAACAATCTAGTTCTTATTACGTAACAACGCTGGACAGAAATATAAGGTATGCCACAAGAATTGGTGTTTGATTGATTGACCAGAGAACTGAAGATGACATCCCTGGAGGAAATCAGCAGGCTGAAGAAAAGGAACATTAGGTGGACAAATATAGTCAAGATTAAAAAAAAAAGAAGAAGGTTCTTGGGCACCATGATGCCTCAAGAGAGGACACAGATCTGACCAGGACAAGGGTTTTTTTTTAAATTTTTCTTTAATTCTTATTTGACTAGTTTTAACCAAATTTAGCCAAGATCAAGTAGGGCTTTGCTAGCAGTGCACCTATCCTCAAATCCAGCCTCGGATACTTACCAACTGGATGACCCTGGGCAAGTCACTTGACTGGTACCTACCTCAATTTCCTCAACTGCAAAATGGAGATAATAATAGCACCTACCCCAAAGGGTTGTTGTGTGGATCAAATGAGAGAGTATTTGTAAAGTGTGAATTTAGTAAGTGTTTAATAAATCCTAAATTCTTTCATTCTTTCCCTCAGTGCCTATAAGAGGACAGCTGAAATAAGGAAAATGGATGTGGACTTGTGTGTGCCTGAGGAACTATGTGTCAGCCAATGTAGATCTTGTCTAGATGCAGAAAAAAGTCTGAATTTGTCATTGTTCCTATGCTTTTGTGTTTTATTTTGGTTGCTGTTTTTTCCCTTCATTTGCTATTAACATTCCTTTTTAAGAATGTCAACTTTGCTCCTTCTCTAAGTGGAAAAGGAGATTTTTTTTTGCATACTGCAGACAAGGTAGTATCTTGGAATTTTATACTGGTAGAAACTGTTATTATTGTTACTGATTACAGTCATTTGGATGTTGTACCTCTTCAGTGGTAGAATTTTTGAAAGAATACACAGTGGAGAGGACAGGGGAAAAAAGAGGAAGGGAAACAGGGGGGATCTGGGAGGCAAATCATGAAAGAAAACTTATAATAAAATATCTAGCATTTATCTAGCCCCTGTTAGGTGGTAGGCACTGTGCTGAATGCTTTACAAATATTACCTCATTTGAGCCAGACAAGTGCTATTAAGATGCCCAGTTTATAGTTTATGTCACATATGTAGTAAGTGTCTGAGACTGGATTTGAACTCAGGTCTTCCTGACTCCAGATCTCCAGGTTGACTTGTAACCTGAGAGCCAAAGTAACATAGTGTAAATAATACTGACCTAAGCAAGTGGCTGTATGGCCTTAAGCAAGTCACTCGATTTCTCTTGAATTTGTATTTCTTCTTCTGTAAATGAGAGGGTTGGACTGGAACTCCAGGACAGAGTTTCCCAAACCCTCTCCTACTCAGGACTAGGAAAATATCTAAATGCTCTATCTCGGACCACTCTGTCCTGTGAAGCATTAGTATATTGTTTCTGAGAAGTTCAGGGGAAGGGATGGGGATGGGGAGAGGAGGACCAGGATACAGGAGAAGGAAAGGGATGGGAAAGGATATGCTCCGTTTCTTAGGTTCCTAGTTTTGAAGAAGGAATGATCTTTGACCACAAACACAAGGACAAGTAAAAATGATATGTGATAGGCAGCTGGGTAGCTCAGTGGAGTGAGAGTCAGGCCTAGAGACAGGAGGTCCTAGGTTCAAACCCGGCCTCAGCCACTTCCCAGCTGTGTGACCCTGGGCAAGTCATTTGACCCCCATTGCCCACCCTTACCAATCTTCCACCTATGAGACAATATACCGAAGTACAAGGGTTAAAAAAAAAATTTTTAAAAAATGATATGTGATGGTGGTTGAGCAACATTAGTCCAAGGTCCCTTTTAGCCTTCACAACTTAAAAGAAGTAAAGCAGGTCACCTTAGTTTCATCAGTCATTAATGATTCACATCCCATCCACCCAGGCCATCTTATCTGCTCAACTATGGTTGTTGTCATAGATGGAGAGCTAGAAGGGGTCTTAGAGGCCATATAGTCCATTTGGTTCCATTTTACAGATGACAAAACTGAGTGTAGAAAGGTTAAATAACTTGTCCAAGGACACATAGGTAATAATGTAGTAAAGTGACAAAAATCTTTGAATTAGAATTCAGACCCAAATCTGATGCTAAAGTCTAAATGATACCTTTTTCCACCCCACCCTTTTGCCATGATCATAAGACTAGATTTCTGTGTTTGTGTGGTCCTGCTGAATGTAAGAGCCCAACCCACTGTGGAAATGATGCCATTTACAGTCATTTATTAAGTACCTTCTAAACTGGTAAGCACTGCAGGTACAAAGAAAGGCAAAGGGACACCCTTTATCTCTCCTATTCTACTTCCTGACTCAATTTCTTGAAGAAGCAATTTCCTCCAAAGTTTTTCCAAATTCATCCACAGAGATGCCTCTTCATCTATTCTCCAACACCCCAGGACTTTCCCCTCTTATACCGAGTGACGAAATCCAACAATCGGCCTCAAATTTCAGCAGATTTTGCCTCGGTAAAGCAGAGGCAGCTAGTGGGGCAGTGGATAGAGGACTGGGTCATCACTCAGGAAGATTTGAGTTCAAATCTGACCTTATTCGATGTGACTCTACTTAAATTCTGTTTGCCTGAGTTTTCTCAGCTGTAAAATGAGGATAATAACAGGATTATCTTGAGGATCAAATGAGATAACATTTGTAAAAAGTGCTTAGCACCTAGTAGGCACAATATACATGCTTCTTCCTCCCCTTGGTAATTTTCCTAAGTGTGACTCTGTTTTCCTGGAACACTGCCTTTGCCATTTAGAAATCTTCGATACTTTTTCCTTCTCTACCAAGTCAGATCCTTCCATCCTCTAAAATTCTGCTCAAACTCCTCTCTCCCAGGAAACCATTCTTCATCAAGCTTACTGAGTCCCACCTGCTCCATTCTCCCCATCTCCCCATTGCCACCAAGTATCCCACGGGGGACAAGTTATAATTAATTAGTAGCACACTTGTGTATCTATTTTGTTTTCATCTGTGCTCTCAGATTGTTTCATGTCCTGCATCCCTCCTTTAAAGAGGGAAAAAGACCACAGCTCCCAGCTTAGGCTCCTTTTCAGGCAGTGCATAATCCACTGGTTCTGTTTAGTTAAGGGGGACCTTCAGCAAAGAGAGGGAATAAGGGAGACCTTTATCTTAGTCCTTCCTGCCTTTGCCACTAAGAAGACAAGTGACCTTGGGAAATCGCTTACTGTCTCTAAGTCTCAACTAAAAAATCCCTTTTACTGGATACTGGTTTTATCTCATTTATTACTCAGTAAAAATATTCATTTTAGTAGCTTGTCTCTGTTAGTTACTTCCATGGTGGTGGTGGTGGTGGATGGAGTACTGGGCTTGGAGTCAGGAAGACTCGACTTTGTGAGTTCAAATCCAGCCTCAGACTAATTATGTGACTCTGGACAAGTCAACTTAACCCTGTTTGCCTCTGTTTTGTCATCTTTCAAATAAGCTGGACAAGGAAATGGCAAACTATTTCAGGATCTTTGCCAAGAAAACCAAAGAGTTGGAAACTACTAAACACCAGCAACATCACTTATCATCCACATAGTTTATTCTGTTATTTGTTTGCACATTGTTTCCTCCATTAGGATTGTAAGTTCCTTGAGAGCAAGAACTGTCTTTTGCCTCTTTTTGTACCATCAGTACTTAGCACAGTGCTCAGCACATAGTAGGAGCTTAATAAATGTTTATTGATTAACTGTAATATGAGGAAGTTGGACTAGATGATTTTTCTATTTTCTATTTTCCCCCCTAAAAAAACCTTTCTATTGGTTCCAAGAGTGGTAAGGGCTAGGCAATGGGGGTTAAGTGACTTGCCCAGGGTCACAGAGTCAGAAGGTGTCTGAGGCCAGATTTGAACCTAGGACCTCTCATCTCTAGTCCTGGCTCTGAATCCACTGGGCTACCCAGCTGCCCCTCCGTAGGTCCCTTTTAAGAAAACATCTGGATCTCTGGAATTTCTTCTCCATTTGAGAAGATGGTTATCAATCACTGGGATCTTTTTACATACTACTAATGGCATTTCTTTTTTTATTAACACTGTAAAGGTGGGGAAAATTAGCCAGGCTAAACTCCAGCAAACCATCAAAGTGAGCAGAGTTCAGATACTCTCTCCTTTGGGCCAGGTCTTCCCCAAACACATATGGGTGGTGGGAGAAGGCATAGAACCTGGCGTGTAGCAGATCCTTAATAAATGTTTGCTAGATAATTGAGTTTTTCTTCTTGTCCTCATTCTTCTTCATCTTCAGATTCTTACTTTTTATCTTAGAAGCAATACTAAATATCATTTCCTAGGCAGAAGAGTGGTTAAGACTAGGCAATGCTGATTAAGGGACTTGTCTAAAGTCACATAGCTAAGAAGAGTCCGAAGCCAGATTTGAACCCAGGACCTTCCATCTCCAGGTCTAGCTCTCTATCCAAGGAGCTATCCAATTGCCCCAATTGAACACTTCTTAAATATTTCATAATAATCCTCTTCCCTTTATCCAGAACTTCTCTGAGAGGAGCACTGTTATTAAGGAGAAAGAACAAATACATTCACCAGAACCTGGACAGGTACTAATCGACCTATTTAGACCCCTTGCTAGCAGGAATTTCTGTTCCTGACAAGAAGCATGACATAGGACACAAACTACCACAACAGACGGGGACCTAATTTAATTGAATTCACCAACTCTCCTGTGCATGTGTGTGTGTGCATGTGTGGTGTGTAGGCAGACTATAGAACAGGGATTCTTAACCATTTTTGTGTGTCATGGACCCCTTTGGCAGTCTGGTAAAGCCCAAGGACCTCTCCTGAAAAGAATGTTTTTAAATGCATAAAGTTCAATACACAGTAAACCAATTATATTGAAACATAATTATCAAATAAAAAATCTTCATGAAGTGAAGTTAAAGCCCCTTTTTCAACCCTAGAAAAATAAGAGAGATTTTCTTTCTCTTCAAAAAATATTCCACTACAGGTTAAAAACATCTTTCTTTAAGGGCTCTGATGTGCCTAAACAAGGGCTTCCCAGTTGGAGAGCATATGTGTCAGAGGAGAACTGATGTTTTCATATCGCCTTGACATTTAGGTCTTTTAACATCTCAGTTTCCTTTGCGGCAGAAACATTTATTTTTAAAAATCCACATTTATGTGATGGGAGGGAAAAGTTAGTTCTTGTTATGAATCTGATGGTTGGATAATTAAGCATCCCTAATTCTGAAAGCAGCAAACTCAATTATTCAGTGCCAAGCGTGACACCTCTCACACCTTCATCTCCGAGTCTATGGCTGCATGATCAGTAGTTCCGCAGCTAAAATACACTTCCCGAGAACTGAATAACAGGAGGCAAAAATATTTCTGTTTATAACAAGCTGCCATTTGAAGAAGATTTTAAAATATGTTCTTCTTCCACACACACAAATCTGACAGCAGTTGCATAATTAAAAACCCAACAGGCAGTTTCTTTTTATCCATTCAAGTAAATCAGTGAAAAATTCTTTAGGAAGTAAAATGATGCATTGTTTAAGACATGGTAGATTATTTCAAACATACTTAAGTGAAGAAAACGTACAGGTTCCCTCCCTTACCTGATGCAGAGCACAATGCTGTCCTAATTACTATTCCTTAAAACAGCTCTGAATTGGGGAGCTGTGGTTGGGGCTATGTCTATAAGGTCTTTTACAAAATCAAAGATTTAGACCAGTAAAGGGACGTTAGAGGTCAACTAGTCTAATGCCCTTTACAGATAAGGAAACTGAAGCTCAAAAGAGATTTCAAAAAGAATTTATGTAGCAGAGTGAGATTTGAATCCAGACTTTCTTACTCATCTGTTTCAAATTCACATTAAAATATATATTTAGTCTACTTCATGCTCTCTCTATGGCTCTGTTCATTCAATGAAAAGAGAAGCAGAAAATGGACAATTCCATAGTTTTCTGGACCAGTGTAGCCTTATAAAGTGTCTAAATCAGGGTCCAAAGTAAATTTCCTTTTTGTCTGATTTTGACTACTTACACAGCATAAGTCAACTCTGTAATTTGCCACATCTCTTTATGTTATACCATGATATGAACTGAAAAAAAATGGTCAGGGGGGAAGATGGCGGCGTCTGTGGCGGTGGCGTTTGTGATCTCCGGCTGCCTTCTGGGCCACAGCCTCAGGGCCAGCCGGGGATTCCCTGTGGCTGCCAGATGTTTTGGTGTGCAGGTGTCGCCCACAAGGGAGAAAATTACCCACACAGGCCAAGTTTATGATGAAGATGATTACAGGAGGATTCTCTTTGTTGGTCGCCAGAAAGAGGTAAATGAAAACTTTGCATTTGATAGCAGAGCAACCAGTATGCAAAGTGGAAAGTCAAGTGATATGTGATGGTGGAGGAAGAGTTCTGGATCATCCAAAAGTATATATAAACTTGGACAAAGAGACTAAAACTGGGACTTGTGGGTATTGTGGACTTCAGTTTACACAAACAACGTCACCACCACTGAAACCAGTACAATTTTCTGCATGTAAGAATTTTGGTATTTTAAAAAAAAGTATTTAAGAATCACAAAACATAAGCTTTATTTAAAAAATATTCTATGAATAGAACATAATTGTTGAGTATAATTTAAGTTTAAAGTGACTTTTCCCCCATGAGATACAGTCCTTGAACTGCATTTGTTTTTTGAATGGATGGTCAAGCCAGTTAGTCTTTTAACACATTGGCTTGGTCTCTTACAAAAAATCAAAACCTTTCTGTTAGCAAATGTTAAAATAAAATTACTTTAACCTGTTTATATAGTAAATTTTTGGTGATAGTTTAGAGATTATAAAGACAACCTTATATAGATTAGAAAAAGAACTGAACTCTCAAAGTCAAAAAAATTGAGTTTGCCTTTTAGTACTGATACTTACTAGCTTTTAGTCATAGATAAATCATGTAATTTCTCAGAGCTTATCTGTAAAATGGAATGTTTTTTCTTATAATATCAAAAATGAACATTTCAATATTAAGAATAGAAAAGAGAGTTGTAATTAAACTATTATGTATAGTTTATATATGTTTATGCCTGGCACGTAGAATAGTCGGCTCTTAATGAAAATATTGATTGATTGTATGTATTATATTTAATATGATAGTAAGAAAACTTCTCTGCTTGTCTTTGCCCCTTTTTGAACTTCTTCTCTTTTCTGTATATCTTAAAATATAAAATGTTTCACTGATAATCTTTTTTTCTTGCATCATTATGACAATTATTCAGTTTCTATCCCTACTAAAGGGAAGGCCTTCCTTGCAACAAATAGCTGTAACCAAGCAAACAAATCAATATATTGGCCGTGTCTGTCTTATTTTGTACCATTATTCCATCACCTGTTCCAAGATGCAAAGAAATAAAGAATGCTTCACAAAAAAAAAAAATGGTCAGTTGTTAAAACCCTCCAAATGTCTGGATGTTGAACTCTTTATAGAGCAAATATCTAGATGACTATTTCTGTTTTCATGTGGGAATTCTGGAGTTCTGGTGACAGCCTTCTTAAGAAGAGCCCCTCATTGATCTTTGCAACCCTTCCAGGATGATGATAGCAACATCATGTCTGACCATCTCATTTTATGCCGTACTCCCATTAGAACCTCCCCCGAGAGATCTAACACTTGTCCCTTTCATTCTATCGGGAGGAAGTTGCTTCTTTAGGGCTCTGTTTTTTCATCTTTCAAGCAAAAACCTATAAATCCCTGTCTACCCACACTGAACAAGAAGAATATAGCTGTTTGCTCTCTCCATCTTACCATGGTTTCCCATATTCATTGGTCCCTATCTCTGAGTTCCTGACTGTCTAGACCAGTGGTTTCCAAACTTTTTTGGCCTATTGCCCCCTTTCCAGAAAAAATATTACTTAGCCTCCTGGAAATTAATTTTTAAAAATTTTAATAGCAATTAGTAGGAAAGATAAATGTACCTGTAGCCATCACCGCTTCCCCCTGATTGCTGCAACACCCACCAGGGGGCGGTGGTGCCCACTTTGGGAATCATTGGTCTAGATTGTTTTTGTTGATTATCCAGCTGACTTGGGATAAATTGTTGAACTTTCCAACCTCGATCATAAATGTAAATGTCATCAAGAATAACCCCCTTATTTTACAGATGAGAAACCTGAAGGTAAAGTGGTTAAGTGGTTTGCAAAGAGTCAAGAAGAGCTAGGCAAGTAAGCTAAGAACCAACTTCAAGTCCAGCACCCTATGCATTACACCCTTTACTTCCTCTTACAGCTTGCCCTTCTACAGCCCAAAGTGATGGTGCCTGCTGGATTTCTATAGCCTAATGGAATTCTAGGTTCTTTACCTTGTTTGCTAGACCTACCCTGCTGCTGCCTGTGGCCCCAACTCTGTTTTCATCTGGGTTTTCTGGTACCATGCAGACACAATATTCTGAACAAAACAAAACAAAAACCCAGTTTATTCTAAAGATGGTCTATGTACATAAAATGGACTGATCAATTCATTTGAGCTATCTTAATAAATTACCATGTAGGGGCAGCCAAGTGGCTCAGTGGCTAGACAGGCAGACCTGGAGATGGGAGGTCCTGGGTTCAAATTTGGCCTCAGTTGACCTTGGACAAGACACTTAACCCCAATTGCCTAGCCCTTACTGCTCTTCTGCCTTGGAACCAATATTTACTATTGACACTAAAATGGAAGGTAAGGGTTCAAAAATAAATTACCATGTATTTGACTGACAGACAATAATCAGCACTGATTATATATCAAAATGAAAAAATACTTAATACATTTAGTGCATTAACGTTTGCAAGGTGTAGTACACATGTGATTTCACTTAATCCTCACCAAAAACCCTGTGAAGTAGGAATTATGAATGTTCCCATTTGGCAGATGAAGAAACTGAGGTTAGAGGTCAGATGACCTGCCAAAGGTCATATAGCCAGTAATAAAAGACTTACATTGGCCGAAACCCAGACTGACCACAGCATCAACACATAACCCAAGCCTTACTATGTGGAAAATAAGACTTGACCTCTTAATCAAAAATATCATAATCTAGAGACTCAAGTGAATCATTAAACTGAGTCAACATAGCATAAAGAAGGAAAAACATTTAATTAGTCCATGTAGATAGTCAAACCTGATCATTCAAGCCTAACAAATTCCATATTTGTGAATGAATTATGTAAGTTGCCTGGCTGGCTCAATCAAAGAAAGTGGGTATTTGTTAATTTTCTACTCCACTTAGTGCTGAGAAGACAAAGCCCTGATTGCTGCTCTGGGACATACCCCTGGGCCCTCTGAACTGTTGGGCAGACAAAGGCAGCAGCAATGATAATAATGACTCTGAAAACCAAGGGGATTTCAAGGCAAAGGGCTGTGTAAGCAGATGAGATTAGTATCATATATTCAGGAAACTGACATATTTAGGTTCTTGCTTTAATACAAATCCATTCTCACAAAGAGAAAGTCTCTTTGTTCGGGTGCTCGGATCAGATCGTCATGCAGGCAAGAAGGGTCTCCCCAAAACAGAGAATCACTTGAAATTGTGGCCTCAAACCCACATTGGCAGGGACCCTGGAAAACTGATCCCTGCTATTCATATGGTCGTTTTAACAAACCGTAAGAAATCATTCCACCAAGTTTCCTGTGGGCTGGTTCTGTGGCCATGGATATAGATTCATTCTAAAACTAAAATTTTCCTGTAGCACATTTTAGAGGTGATGTGTGGGAGGAAGCAGAAAGTGTACTAGATTTGGAACCGCAGGATCTGGGTTTGAGTCCCAGTTCTCATGTTTACTACTTGTGTGACCTTAGGCAAGTCATTAACCTCTCTCAGCTACAATTTCCTTTTCTGTAAATGAGGGGAGAGAGTGGAAACAAGTATTTATTAAGTGCTTCCTCCATGCTAGGAACTATGCTAAGACTTTACAAATATTATCTCATTTGGTCTTCACAACAACCTTATGAGGTAGGTGCTATTACCATCCCCAATTTATAGTTGGGGAAACAAAGGCAGACCTTGGTAAAGTGACTTGTCCAGGGTCACAGAGCTAATAAGTGTCTGAGGCTGGATTTGAACCCTGGTCTTCCTTCCTGAGACCCAGCACTCTATCCACTGAAGTACTAAGAGATTGGATTATTCTCTTTCCAAGGTCCCTTCTATTTCTAAATTTCATGATATTAGTCTGGGGATGATGAAAGCACAGCTACAGCAATTCATGGCTCATGCAAAGGTACCACTTTCCTGAAATATCAGAAAACTCCCAAATCCCAGAAAGATAACAGGGTACCTCTTGGATTGACTATGGAGCAACCCCAAACTAGAGAAGGGAAGACGAGGTCCAGAACAATTTTTGAATATGTGTCTTAATTCCTTTAACTAGCAGAGGCACTCCTTGGAAGTCCCATCCATGATATGTATCGTGATGCCTCTGAGCTGGCCGTAGTAGGGCTGATTAGGGCCTGCGGGATCTCTACACAGACCACAGACACAATTAAACCCTCAGTGGAACACATGGGCCAGAAGGAAAAGGGTGACTGCCAATAACTTCATCTCCAGACAAGAGGATTCATCAGGAAACCAAAGCATGCCATTAAGAGGAGAATGACATGTCTATTGCTTGTGTGCACAGGTGTCCTTTTGAACAGAATAATGAGGATATAAAGGATAACGGGGCATTTATAACATTAAGGGCAGAGTCAACGTGAGTGTGCACATGATGTCATCCTTCAGCTGGCAGTGCCAGCGCTTTCAAAGCACTTTAAAACTCCAGTTGCTATGGCAACTTGATGAAGCTCTTTAAAAGAACTTTTTTTGGTTATTTTGTATCTTTAATCACCATAACAACATAATATAGCTTTTAAAGTGTATTTTTATCCAATTTGTGTTTGCTTTAGACAGTCTGCATTTGCCTCTTCCCTTTATATTTAAAAAAAAAAAACCTAAAGCCTGACACATGAAAAAAATCATTATGGGGAAAGAAGCCATTTATAGCTGGTGCATATCTATAGCTATACATATATAAAAATACATACATACACATCATAAGATCCATCCATCTCCTTTGACCCCAAACAAACTTTTTGGTTTGTTTACATCCTGGTGTAGAGAATCTTACAAGTCTAGTCAGTCAGTCCATCCCCCTGCCTCCTGCTGGCCCCCTGGTCCACCCCCAATCTTCCCCAGGGATAGAGATGCCACACGTTCCCTTGCCTACACAGCCCAATGTATCCCACTCTGCAGAAACAGCAAAAGGGTAGCAAATGAGAAACCCATGATGGTTGATCACATTTTTCTTCACTACAGTGGGAATCATTCTCATTGGTCAGCATGCACCATCAAGCTGCCACCCTTCTCTAGTGCCTATAGGATCTCTCTGGAGTTTCACTGGATTGAAGTCAAGCTGTTTCTTGGAAACACTTTGGAAAGGTGAATGATGGATGCAGAAGCTGCCAACTGCATTTTCATGGAACAATTGAACATGGGGTATATGGGAAAACAATTGGTTATAGGAGGGGTGAGGAATTGAGTTGAAGGGATAAAAAGTAGAAGGCAAGCAAAAAGAAGGAAAGAGTTTATCAAGAAAGTTAGAAAAAGCAAAGGCTAAGGGATTGGGAAAAGGGAAAGAAGGTGACCAAGAAGATGAAGGAACGTAAGGATTGAGTATGTTTGCTGATATGACACTTGTAATTCTACATATTTTTGAACTCTCGTACTTAATGAATGGAAAAGAGGAAAAATCAGCTTATCAGAAGGGAGTAGGGCCAAGGGTCTTGAAGTAAAGGATTGTGAAGAGAAGAGAAGGAGAAGAGAAAAAGGACTTAGAAGAGGAAAAATAAAAGATAAGAAAAGGTGAGGGAAGGATCGGAGAATTCTTCAGCTGAAAGGGACCTTAACACCATTTAGTTTAAAAAAAAAAAACATTTTCATTTTACAAATGAGGAAACTGAGGTCCAGAGAGGTGAAGTAACTTGTTTGCAGGCTCCTGGCTGCCACATCATTGTTCTGCACCAGGCAGGAAAAGGGGAGAAGAGAAAAGGAAAGAAGGGAATAGTAGGGAAGGAGAAAGAGGCTAGAAGAAAAGAAAAGAGAGGGAATGACACGGGAGGAGAGAAAACCAAAAGAGGGAAAGGATTACCGCGTGCGTTCCTTACCTATAGTTGACACCACGGTGCCCACGAAGTAGAAGGCTCCGGTGAAGTCCCAACGTGGACGAAGAGCGTCGGCTCGGATGCCTGCAGCCAAGGCAGCTTCATAGTCTCGAAGGAAAGAAAGCAGCTCCTCCTCGCCCACGCCGTGCGCTGCGCTAAAGTTGCGCAGCGTCGCGCTCCAGCGTTCCCTCGCAGCCGCCTCAGAGGGGCTCTCCAGGGCAGAGAAGACAGTGGCGCCAGCCACCAGGTAGAGGCCGATGAGCGCGGCCAGCAGCACGAAGCGGCCAGTGTCCTCGTTGAGGTGAGAACGGCGGCAGCAGCAGCAGCAGCAGAGCAGGAGACGGCGGCAGCGGCGGGACTGGGGCCGGGGACTCCGGGCTGACATGGTCCGGACCTCAGCCCCTCGGGGGTAGCATGCTCGGCTGGAGGAGCTGCATCCCCACAGCGGGTCGTACGGAAATGATCCCGCCCGAAGAAGAAGGAGAGTAAATATGGTGCCAATAGGGGTGGGGAGAGCCCAGCCTCGCCCCGTCTTTCCAGCCTCCCGCAGAGCCCCTAAACGCCACCCCCGAAGGGCCAGTAGGCTGTTGCCGGAAGGGCGGCTCCCGCAGTCTCCCCCGAGCCTCTAGGCACAGAACGGAGCCGACTGCCCCTTCAGCTCTGGCACAGGGGCTGTGATTTGCTTTGAATACAGCGGGGCCAGGATACTCGTCTCAGCCCCCCGACGCCAGATCAACTCACCGCTCTCCTCTTCCTCCTCCTTTAGGCTCAGGACTATCCAGCTACCTTCCTGCCGCCCCGTGGCCGGGACCCGCTGACCTCTGTCCCTCATACTCCTCTCTCAAGAAGCCACAGAGCTGGGAGGCAGGGAGGAGATCCCTACTCCAGGACCGACCCCAGGCGCCTAGGATTGTGAGACTGCAGGTGTAGGCGACAGCCCCCAGTCACGTCCCATGAAAGCAATACAACAAGCCAGCTGCAGCCTTCGGAGCTTCCTTAGCTCCGAATTCCGGGCCCGTTCTCTCCTCTGTTCGGCAACCGGTTTAGGAGCAAGCAGCCAAGCAAGGTCCGGGGAAAAAGCGTCCTCTACCTTAGCTCCTGGCTGGGAACTGCTTGGTGTAGAGAGGCGGAGTCACCCGCGCCCGGGGCGGGGTGTGTGGGGGAGGAAGAAGGAGAGGGGTGGGGGGAGAGAACTAAGCTGCAGTGACGCCTCCCAGTCCCCGTGTACTAATCCCTACTCTTAGTACCTGAGTATTAGAACAGGTGTCTGGCACCTCTGCTCGTCAGCCCTCTGGGAAGCTGCTCTCTCCACCACCCTCTTTGGTACTAACACTGAGCAATCACTGGTGGTCTCAGAGCTAACTTCGAACTTTTCACGCTTTGCGGGGCTTCTTGCGGACTTTGGGGATGGGACTGGGCGGATGTGGGGGGCTGGTATCCTGCAGACTTCTTGCATTGAAAGACAAGGTCCGAAGTTTAATTTATCTTCTCCCTCCCTTCTTCCTGTTTTAACCTGAGTATCAGGGAACAGAGAAACGGCCAAAGCAAGGTTTTTTGACCCATAGCCTGGGGTGACCTCTCCTGTTTGATCCACTGGCCACCCTTCCTTTAGAAGCAAACACCCCTGACAGCTCAGGAGTACATGCGGGCCGCGTCATACAAGGACATCCAAGTCATGTCAGGTGTTGGTGGTGGTTACCTTGCCCTTCCTTTCTATTCCTTTACCCCAAACACGAAGCGAGTTCCACCTAGCTTCAGTACCGCGGACAGCGCAGCCGGTGTGCCTTGGGTCTCTGGCTGAATCGAGACTAGTCCCTCCCCAGACTCCACCCTTCCTAACCCCACTCCTTCACCTGCGTGCCCCTATTGCCCTGGGATCTGGGAACTGGCTAGAGAACAGGAGGGGAAATAGAGGTTCGGTGGGAGATGTGTGTGTGGAGAAGACAGGCTGGGATTTAGGGCCTGGCGGCGAGGAAAAGAAGGGAAAAAAGGAAGCGGGATGGCTACAGAGTAGGGAGTGGGGAGGTAAGGGGCGGTTGGGCATCACCCTGACTAAACTGCAGAGTCTCGGGAGGAAGCCCCCTTTCTCCTCCCTCTCGGATTAGGAATAGGAGCCTAGAGTCTGCACAGGAGGGAAAGGAAGGAAGTACTGCCCAGGTTCCCAGCCGCAGAGCCGACACTTGGAGGCGGGGGTTCCGGGGTGTGTGTGTGGG
>NC_058133.1:270247638-270256142 GCF_016433145.1 Gracilinanus agilis | reverse complement strand
GGGGTGTGTGTGTGGGGGGGGGGGGGAGGAGGGAAGGGGGTTGGGGAGCTGAAGAGAAGAAAAAGGCGGGTGAGCTCTAGCGCGTTGTAACGAGAGTTATCGCCCTGTCCTTCCCCTCGGGCTCTCCACCTTCAGTTACCCTGAACCTCAGCGGCTGGCAAGGCATTCTTCTGTTGGCTCGCCAGCCCCCTCACTCTCTTCATCCAGAAACAGCCTGGCTTCCTTCGACCAGGTCCAGGGCCAGGAGTGGGGATATGGAACAATCTCGGGTAACAAAGTTGTATTCGGAATGAATTTCACCTTCACGACAGAAGCGAGGTGACCCCCCCACCCCTTGCAAATTCCACTCTCTACTCTTTTTCTCCGCCTTTCCCTTCAGAAGGATAAGAATACGAAAAACTAGTTCTGAGACTGCAGTTTTGCTCCAAGACAGGGTCTGGTTGCCGCTAGAAGGAACGGTTTGCTATCCTAAGGTCAAAGGAATCCTTCCCGGCTCCCCTACCCCCATTCCCCTACCCGCCGCTTCTCTCCTCCAACCCAAATCTGGCTTTTTCGAGCTGCAGCCAGCATTGCTGGAAAGATTCTGATCTGATACACCGCGATGTAGGGCAATAGAACCTCTAGAGCGAAGCTTCTTAATCTGGGTTGGAGAAGCTTTTCCATTGCTCCCTACATGGACTCCCTTTTCGAGGTGCAGTGGTGGGTCGGCGAATAATGGCTCAGGGATGCGGACTTTTTTGTACTGCAGTTGTTGTTGTGTTGGACTGAGACACACACACTCCTTTCTACCTCTCTCCTGGTGCCCAGGTTCCATTCCAGATGCCTCTACTATGGGCTTTTTGCTGTTGTTTCTCAGGTGGAAAGGACCAGGACCCTGCCTCGTCAAAATCTGAACATTACTGCGGCTTGTCCCTCCTCTCACTAACAATAACCCCCTTCATTTGTTTAGCGAAGCTAACTTTTTCTCAGTGCTTACTAGAGCAAGTAGTATTATTCACACTTCATATATAGGGAAACCTGGGCTCAGAAAATTTGGAATTTGTTTAAGATGGCAAAGCTGGTTTTAGACCTTTGGTCTCCTGATGATCAGCTCCAGTATCCCGGCCAGCTCTAAACTTATGTCCCTTTGATTTCCAGCCTGGTGTTTTGTTTTTGCTTTTTTTTTTTTTTTTTTCACTAGCTCTCACTTCTCTTCCTGGCAGATCATTGGAGTAAGGGTATGCTGTTCCTTTTTCAAATCATAGGCATCCTATATGCTCAGAATTCGAACTATCCCAACTATAACTATCCTAGTTGTGAAAGAAACCAATTCTACTTATTTCCATTTCATAGATGGGAAACTAGGTTGAGGGTCCTTGTTCCCCCAGTCAAAAATGTTTAAAGGTCTCAGGTATCAAACCTGGGCAGCTAGGTGCTCTGTGAATAGAGAACTAGGCCTGGAGATGGGAGAGCTAGGGATCAAATCTGATATCAGACACTTCTTTCTGTGTGACCCTAGGCAAGTCACTTAACCTCCATTGCCTAAAAAGGTTTAGGGGAAAAGATCTAGGCTTTTTTTTCAAACATTTATTAATATTCATTTTTAACATGGTTACATGATTCATGATCCTCCTTTCCCCTTCGCTCCCCCCCCCCCCCCCCCGCACTCCCTCCACCCATGGCCGATGCACATTTCCACTAGTTTTGTAGGCTTTTTACTAAGAGGCATTCCCCTATGCCCTCCCCCTAGTTAAACTCAGTTTACCTTAATTTCTTGAGTACTTATTCTAGATGACCAAAGTCAAGATGCCTCTTCTTTTATTTGTCATTATTCTTTGCCCAGCAAAGGACTCATTGTAAGTGCTAAAATGCCTCTGCCATATTTGTTTACAAAAATGAATAATATGGAAATATGTTTTGCATGATAATACATTTTTAACCCAGATTGAATTGCTTATCAGCCCTGGGAGGCAGGAAAGAAGAAGGGAAGGAGACAATTTGGATCATATGACTTTGGAAAACTTATGTGGAAATTTGTTATTAAAATTTAAGAAAAATTTAAAATAAAATAAAATGCCTCCCTCAGCAAACCAGTTCTCTGTCTGGATATAGGGTCTGGCCACGAACCTCCATTGTTCACTTTTAAAAAGTGCTCTTCCATATGTTTTCATAAATTAATGTATTACTTTTTTTTTAATCTTACCTTCAGTCTCCGAATCAATACTGTGTATTGGTTCTAAGGCAGAAGAGCAGTAAGGGCTAGGCAATGGGGGTCAAGGGACTTGCCCGGGGTCACATAGCTAGAAAGGGTCTGAGGTCAGATTTGAACCCAGGACCTCCTGTCTCTAGGCCTGGCTCTCAATCCACTGAGCTACTCAGCTGCCCCCTAATGTAGTACTTATTAAACCGTCATGTTTATTCAAATCTGTCCCCACCCAGCCATTAAACTTTATGTTTGTATTCATTCACCTCTACCTCACTCCTCTTTCTGACACTTGCTCCAATTCTTAACACCTCACCACCTCTTTAGAATATCTAGCTCAGATAAATGTTTTTGACTTGATCCAAGGAAGAGAAAAAAAAGTCATTTGGATTCATTTTTGGCTGCCCAAAAATTTACAGCTAGAATGGGCGTTCATTGGATGTCATAGAAACACATCAAAGGCCAAAAGCAAACCCAAATGTAGGATTTTGGCCCTTTCGTAAAGACACCTCAGAAAGGTCAAAAGGAGGTGAAATTGCCCCAGAGTTTCTGAAGCCATTGGCACAATCCACTTTCACCACTTGGCAAAGTTAGCTGCCTTGTCCTCCAACTTGCTGTCCTGGCTTTATTAGCAACAAATGCCTGCCATAAATCTTTCCTATGGATGATCTAATCAATTTATGTAATAGAGAAATGATTAGTTCTCTTTGAATGTGCAGGATTAAAAAAAAACCAACACCATGATAAATGTCATTTTTGCCCACTGAAATTACATTGAAATATTGAACTTTCCAGCCAGTTAAACTCATAGTTTATTTGCTTCATGCCTGGCTTACTACAACAGCCACCGAACAGATCTTCTGCAAAGCTTTCTCCCCTATATCCTATTTTGCATGTTGCCATCAGATTAATTTTCTTAAAGCTTGGTTTTCATGGTAGACATTCTCTAATTGCAAAACTTTTTAGTGTCTACAGGATAAAATCCACACTTGTTACCTTTTATTACTCCACTAAAATAATCCTTTGCTTTAGGGGTCTCTCTGACCCCTAAGTATGGCAAAGGTCTGCCATTTGTCAGCATGAGAAGTCTTGGTGTGGGAACTCCATCCTTTGAAATAGATGACAAATTTTCTATAACTTGTAGTCTTAGATATGAGGTTCAGAGAAAATGTGTCTTGACTCTCAGTGGAGAACTCTTATCTACTGTGCCACACTATCTCTCATCATATAAATACTTATACTCAAATCTAGTGCCAAGTTTTACTTATTTCGTGCCCCTTTCCTGGAAGAGCTCCCTTTCCCCCATTAAATCCTACCCATTCTTCAAGGTCAGTCTAAAGTTTCATCTTCCCCATGAATCCTTCCATAACCATTCTATCCCTTAGTGGTCTTCAACTACTCAGAAACTCCTATGGTGTACCTCCTGTGGGTACCACTCATTTGTCAATTAGACACCACCTTTTATTGTTATTTGAAATTTTTATGTGCTTACATCTTGCCTCTCCAGCTAGATTTTGAGCTACCCAAAGGTAGAGATTTTATTTAATAAATTTTGTATATATCATCTCCTTTAGTTTATGTTTTCTTGTACTTAGGACCAAGAAGCTAACACATGGGGATTGGTCATATCTCAAGAAACCATCTCAACAAATGAACCAAACCAAATTGAGACCATTCAAAGAGTTGGAGGCAGTATCTACCCCAAGCATGTCAAGGCTTTCCCCAATTGACTTAGGTAAATGAAAACATTTTCCCAGTGACCATGAAGGCAGCCGAAGCAGAAGTGGTGGAACACATTGAGCTTGGTCAGACACTGAAGATGCCAAGGTCATCCACTGAGTCCTGGGCCATCACCAGTTGTTCTGCCTTTTGTCTTGCCCTTGCTCTTTGATGTCACCAGAAGAGTGAGTGATGCTGATGACTTTGTGCAACTCTGCCTTACTTAAATCCAATCCATGTTCAAATAAATACATCACCCTGTGATGTCATTGGTCCTTTTTGAAAATGAAGGACAAACAAAAACACCTCATACACAGTAGTTGCTTGGCAAGTATTTGCTAATCAATTAACAAGAGTTTATTAAATACTATATGTGTCAGGAACTTTCCGAGGTCCTAGGGATACAAAACCAAAAATAAAACCATCCCTGCTCTCAAGAAGATTACATTCTAATTGGGTGGGAGGGAAAAGACAACTAGCATACACATAAATAAATGCATTTGGAGTATTTAAGTTATAATTTGGAGAATTAGGAAAACACTAAGAGGGCTGGAGTAGAGGAGGTGAATCAGGACACTCACAATGTGGTGTTTGAGCTGAGCTTTTAAGGAAATTAGTCATTCTGGTCCAGGCACCAAGATCAAGGGAAAGGCTGCAGTGAAAAAGATTGTTCTAAGAGGAAATTCAAGGATGTTTTGGACAAGAATCATATTCAGTTACACAAGGATAGCACCTGGTATCCAAGGACAGCCCTAGTAGAGTTCTTCAGGAGACTACATGGAAGAAGATCAAGAAAGGCAGGAGATGGATGATGTGAGGTAAAATGTCCTGAATGAGATCAAACACTGGGAGGAGATGTTGATCTAAAAGATTAATTAACCTTTAGAGGAATTCCATAATGATAAGGGGTAAAGAGAATAGGTAGACTTTGGTTGACAAAACCACAAATTGAGAGTTATTATGTTTTAATTGAAATAACACTGGACCTGGAGTCAGAAGACTTGGGTTCAAGTCCTGACTCCGAATGATCCTGAGCAAGTCACTTAGCTCCTCAAAGTCTCAGTTTTCTCATCTATAAAATGAGGAGTAATACAGAGGTGTGAGGAAAGTACTTTGTAGATATTAAGGCACTATAGGAGATATGTTAATATATAATTGTATAATTGTCAAATTATCTATTCCCCTAAAGTTCTCTTCTAGGGCCTCATCATGGCTGGGAGATGACCCTAACTTCTCAAAGGGTATGCCAAATGGAGTTCATGTTCTGGCAGGTCCTACCAAACTAGAGAATTTCAAGCTAAGTCCAGAGATGAGTTTTATATACATGTTGTCCAAGGAGCAGTTTGGCTAAATTCAGTTTCAGATTAATTGCAGAGTGAAGCAATTTGTGATTCCAGCAATTCATTAAAAAAATTTCTCAAGTCATATCAAGATCTTAATCTGTGTTGGTGGAAGGAATATCCCCACTGAGGAAATCATGAATCTTTGAAGAGTACTATCAAAACTAGAAGTATTTAGTGACTTAAGTGCTGGCAAAAAAAAAGAGACAAAACTGAGAAGGACTCAAAAAGAGGGAGACAGAACCTTTCTTCCCTCTCCTTTTATAGATCACAGAGTAGGCAACAGCTCCTCTGAGTCAGTGGCCAATCGTCTTCAACATAACTCTTCTCCCACTCAAGTCACAGGGTATCAATCAAGAGTTGCTGTGTCATCCCAGCAGAATGTATGTTTCTCAACAAGAGGCTCCTATTTTGCCTAAAAATGGGGACACCTGGGGGGACCAGTCAGTTCTATTTCTCAGGTTTCTGAGTTTGGATTCAGAACGAGAACCCTCAGATGATCTTCCTGACCTTCTCCTGCCACAGACTGTCCTAACACAAGAATTAGACCTCAAACAACATCTGAGGTCTCTCCTTTCCTTCTTCAGTCTAGCTCAGCCTCTCCTTCCACTGTGTTCCCTACTACGTCACAATTCTCATTTTCTAGCTGCATCTTGCTGGAGAGATGAATGTGTTGGAGCCTCAGCAGCCGTCACCCCTGGCACCCAGCCTAGGTACCAGTGAATAAACATAGAATGAAGATTTAAAAAAATCCAACTGGATGCAATCCCCTTCTGGAGAGAGGATATTGTTTTGGAAGTATTTCTGCCATGTAACAGTTGCCCTTTAAATGAGTTCTGTGATTGGATCTCATTTGGATAATGACAAAAAATATCTAGTGCTAGCTGTATCTCTAGCAGGGGCTCAATTAATATTGAATTGAATCCAGGAGCTACATTGCTCCTTGCAGTAGCAGTTCTACAACCAAGATAGTGGCAGTACTTTGTCCTTTAATTAAGAATGCTATATGAATGCTATGTGGGGAGGGGGTGGGCAGCTAGGTGTCTAATGAGAGCCAAGCCTAGAGACAAGAGGTCCTGGTTCAAATCTGACCTCAAACACTTTTTAGCTGTGTGACCCTGGGCAAGTCACTCAACCCCAATTGCCTATCCCTTACCATTCTTCTGCCTTAGTATTGATTCTAAGATAGAAAGTAAGAGTTTAAGCTATGTGACTGAGTAGATAAAGAGCCAGACCTAGAGATGAGAGGTCCTGGGCTCAAATCTGAGCTTCCTTCTTACGTGTGACCCTGGGCAAGTCACTTAATCCCAAATATCTAGTTCTTGCTGTTCTTCTGCCCTGGAATTGATACTTAGGATCAATTCTAAGACAGAAAGTAAAGGTTTAGAAAAAAAGGAATGCTATGTTTTCTAGAATAAGGAACATTATCAGTTCCATTTTATAAGTGGAAAAGCTGAGACCTTACAAAATAATATCCATTATTTATATAGCATATTAAATTTTTAAGTGGTTTATACATGTCATTTGTTCCTTGTAACAACATAGATCAGATGATGCATATATTATTATCTTTATTTAAGAGATAAGAGAAGAGAATCAGAACTATGGTGTGACTTGCTCTTGGTCAAATAGCTAGTAAGTAACAAAGGCAGGCTTCAAACTTAGATTTCTTCTAATTCCAGGTTTAAGATTCTTTTAGTAGTACTATGTTGTCTTAATCTCCTGGCCTAGATTTAGTCATGGAAACATTGGTAGGTACACCTGGAGTGAAATCCAATTCTTGGACATCCCTTGCCTTCTAATTCTTCCAGCTCTTTTTTTAAACCCTCACCATCCATCTTTGAATCATTACTGTGTATTTATTCCAAGGCAGAAGAGTGGTAAGAGCTAGGCAATGTGGCTTAAGTAACTTGCCCAGTTCACACAGCCAGAAAATGTCTGAAATCATATTTCAACTCGGGACCTCCCATCTTTAGGTCTGGCTCTCAATCTTCTGATCCCCCTAGCTGCCCCCAGTTCTTACAGTTCCAATGTGAACTATGGTGAAAAGGAACAGTTCGTCCTATTGTAATAATTAAAATTGTGAGGCTGATAGTAGCTTAATAATTTTATTAAATCAAAGTAAAAGGAGTAATAAAGAGATGGAAAGATAGGAAAGAGGTAGAGGGATACTTCGCTTTTAATCTATTGGCCGCCATGATAAGCCTGTAGATAAATGCTCTCCACGATCCAGCCAGAAGATCTTGACAGGCTCCTGGTCTGACTTTATAAACCCTTTTCTCCACCCACTAACTCTCATACATTATATCTCAGGAACCAACCATAGTTTCTTCATTTGTTTGGGCTGCCCAGGGAAGCAGTGCCTGTGGGATCAGTTTCCCATCTCGTTGGTTCCTTGGTTCTTTAAATTCCTTTCTCTGAGGGCTTATCTAAACCTGAATCTACTCAGTGGTCTTTGACTTCCATGTCACTGAGAGATGACGTTAAAAAAAGTGACATAAAGGGACCACAATTTTTAGATGGCAGTAGTGAGAGAGACAGTTGTAGTAGAAACTCGGGATTTAGATTTTTGGGAATCTTGGGAGTTAAAGGATCTTATATGAGTCAGTAGTGTGACATGGCAACCAAAAAAATCAATGTAATTCTAATAATCCAGACTGCTGCTATGTATAGGGAGCTAATAAGTTATAACCTTTCCTTCTCCCACTAGAGAGACCCTCCTAGCTCTAGACCCTCACACATGAGTCCAGTCCTGAGGAAACCTAAGCCTGGGATGTTCTTTGTCCACTTGTCTGGCTCCTTTATGCCTCCACCCAGAAGAACTGGAGAAGTTCTGGCTTATATCTAAGATGTCTCCAAAGGGAAAAATAGAAAGTCACTCTATGTATAATGTAGGTCAGGTATAGGGCAGCTATTTATTTCTTTTACTCAAAAGAAACACTAAACATAAAAGATAGGGAAAAAATCTTTACCAAGAAAAAAAAAGAAGTAGCAGTTAGTAACTTAACTACTGTTGTACTTTTGGGGGAGGTTGAGATGTAAAACTATGAAAAACAAAGCAGCTTGCAGAACTTTTGAATAGACATTTTACATTCCAACTTTACTTTGCGCTGTCCAAATAATTTCTTCCAGACCCAGGCTTTCTGTCAAGCCCAGCCAGAGGTTGAACTGGTGGTCATCTTTTCCCAGAAGTGTGATGGTGGATCGATTTAAGGCGAACATATAGTGGTTAGAGAGTTGATTTAGTCAATTCCAACTGAGGA
>NC_058133.1:270225527-270247138 GCF_016433145.1 Gracilinanus agilis | reverse complement strand
TTTTTTTTTTTTTTTTTTTTTTGGCTGCCACATCCCATAACTGACTCATAATGAACTTGTAGTTCATTAAAACCCTTCCTTTACCCCTACCACTTGGCCTCTCTCCATGCCCTCAGTTTGCTCTCTTGGTTTTTGTTGTTGTTTTCATCGCAATAAGGAGTAGAACTCAACTTCCATATGGCTGGGGAAAGGGCTGTGTGGAACATTAAGAAGGAATGAGCCAGGAAGAGAAATCCACTGGGATTACTCTTGTCTCTCCATATCTCTGATTGCATGTGAATTGACAGAGGTGGAGAGATGAAAGGAGCGTACTAAGGATAATGTATATCAGAAAAGAGCAATGGAGTGGAGTCAAAGGGTCTGAATTCAGATCCTAGGGGTGCTTTGTCTGATCTTGAGCAAGTTGCTTAATTTCCCTGGTCCTCAATTTCTTCATCTGGATTTTGGACTTGATAATTCCTAAGGTCCCTTTGAGCTTTGATCAAACCAGTGATCCAAGGAGACCAGGAGGTAAATCTCAAACTCAATTTCAATATTATTTTTTCTTCCAAAAGTTCTCATTTCCTTCCTTAGAAGTGTTTCTGTTAGCAGATACACTGTGGCACAATCAAATGTAATAGACTTCTCTACTAGCAGCAATGCAATGATCCAGGACAATTCTGAGGGAATTATGAGAAAGAACGCTATTCATATCCAGAGAAAGAACTGTGGGAGCAGAAACACAGAAGAAAAACAACTGCTTGATCACATGGGTTGATAGGGATATGATTGGAGATCTATAAACGATCACCCTAATGCAAATATTAATATTATGGAAATAGGTCTTGATCAATGACACATGTAAAACCCAGTGGAATTGTGCTTCGGTCATGGGAGGGGGGTGAGAGGAGGGGAGAGAAAGAACATGAATCTTGTAACCATGGAAAAATATTCTAAATTAATGAACTAATTAAGATTTTTCAAATAAAAAAAAAGAAGTGTCTGTGTTAGGAAATTCTTCATAATGGAACTGTTCAGGAAAGCCCTGCTTGCATCCTTGTTTCAGCCTCTACTTTTTTTTTTTCTTTACTGGATTTGTGATTTCATCTTTATAGGGAACTCCCAGTGAAAAAGTCCAACTACCCAAATAAACACCTGCTTTATAATTTACAGTCTTAGAGACTTGCCTTGGGCCATTGAGAGGTTAAGTAATTTGTGGAAGGTCACAGAGTTAGAATTCATCTGAAGTCACACTTGAACCTAGGTCTTCTTGACTCTAAGGCCAACACTCCATCTGCAATGTAATGCTGTCACTACATTTAGGAAGACTTTCCTCTTAGAAATATAGCTCTGGCCCACACTTCTGTTCCCTTCCCTTTCTCTACATTAAATCATCCAAGTCATAACTGTCCTGGTTGGCCATTTAAAATATAAGTATAGTGAGGGATGGATTGGAGTAAACCCTATGGAGCGTGCCTGGGGATAGCTATTCCATAGGGCATGTGTTGAGACTCCTGGTCCTTTTTAGAAACATGAATGCCCTCAGACCTAAAGGTTCTGATGCTTTGGGGTGCTGTTGCCATCCCTTGGCTCCTTTGGTGACAACAAGAGAGGGATGATAAAACAGTCTTCAAAAGAAGACTGGCCATTGAACCAAGAGGAGCTGCCCATAGAGTAGACAAAGGAGAGACCATTTCTGTTCACATTCTCTTCTTCATCTCTCTGGAATGTACAGCTTGGAGCTCCTTCTCTCTGAGGTCATGCTCCACATTGTTTGGGAGAGAGGTTGTTCTCCTCCCCTAGCAGCCCTGTTAGCTGTTTCACACATGGCTCACACATGTGCTGCCTAGTTGAGCCTCGGCCTAGGTCCCATGTGCCTGGCTGCCTCATCCATTTGTATGTCTTTTCCTGAGCACAGGTGACTGAACCATGATGCTGAGGAGGGCTGTTCCAGCCTCAGAGGCAATCTCAAGAATTGAAGAAACCAAGAGTTCCTGGATTCCTCAATTGTACTGGATGAACTATGGAAGGTATTCCCCTTAGCTTGCATCATATTTCTAGGAGATGTCTAATGACAGGAGCCCAAGCCTCCGCCATAGACCTTAATGGAGTTGTCCAAAGCAAAGGTGGAATGCCTATTTAAGAGTCCCACTAAGAGTTCCATGTTTTAAGGACCAAGCTCCAGACCAAGTTTTAAAGTAGTTATGCCCTACGCTTTGTTTAAGTTCTGTGTTATTACATGCTCAGAATGAGTCTTTTGCATTTTAAGCAGTTCTTTTGTGTGGGGAAAATTGATGGCTCTCCCATTCCTGTTTTACAAAGTACACCGAGTACCTTTCAAATCCCTTTCGGCAAGACCTCCGCCAGGAACCAAGCCCTAAGCCTCAAGTGATTTCTCCTGGATTCTAATGCGGAGACCTAAGAAGCCAGAGAATACCATGAAGGAGGCAGACTCTTCTATTTAAAGGAGAGGCTTCACACCCAGCACTGAACAACTTCTGTGTGAGCCCATTGCTAGGGTGTCCTCACTGGGAATGGGTAATTGTCCCATGCTGGCCCTGTCCCAGGCCCAGTCTGTTATGACCTAAGAATTATGGAAGAAAGAAAAAAGATGAAAGAAGAAAAAGAATGCAATAATACATCAGGGCTGATATTACACAAGAATAATGCAGCAATCCATCAGGTCTGGTGTTACATAAGAATAACGCAAGAAAGAAAAAAAAATCTCCAGGCACAAACTGCATACAGAATGTCCATTTAAAGGTACATGGTCTGCTAATGGAGTCCTAGTAGGCACTGCTTACCACTGCCCAGGACAAATGGCAATCTCTCCTAGACCCAGAGAGGTGGAAGGCAGGTTCTGATCGCTTGTGCTTCAGGTTTGACAACAAGCTCCAGATTAAAAGTCCTCTCTATTACCACCTGTCCTGTCTCCCAGACTGTGCTAGCTCTTCTGGATGCTATACCTAAAATCCTTGAATGAGTTTTATTTCCCAGGCCTTCTCTACCTAGGTTAATTTCTATACGCTGCCTCACTTTGATGGATCTAAGAGCAACCTGTCCACAAGCAATGGAAATCTTGGGTTTTGTTAATAGAGCAGTGCCTCGTATGAAGGAAGTCATTGAATCAGTGCTGGTCAGAAGGAATCACAAATATTGTATTTTAAGGGATAGAGCTTTGTCCCCGAAGTCTGGAAGAACTGGGTTCAAAGATCACTTCATTCTTATTAGCGGTGGGATCTTGAATAAGTGATTTCATATCTCTTTGGCATCAGATTCTTCATCTGCAAAATTAAGGACTAGATGACAGACACATTTCCTTCCAGCTCTAAATCTATGAGCCTTTGTTTGGTTCTGGGCATGGTATTTGAAGG
The DNA here is from genome assembly GCF_016433145.1 of Gracilinanus agilis. NCBI lineage: Eukaryota > Metazoa > Chordata > Mammalia > Didelphimorphia > Didelphidae > Gracilinanus > Gracilinanus agilis. The sequence continues at coordinate 270,243,785 of NC_058133.1, read as the reverse complement.
AGGGAGGGGAGGGAGGTAAGATAGGATATATCCAGGAAAATCCAGGAAGGGTGAAGAGTGTTAGGATTATACAAAGATTTAAAGTTGAAAGGGACCTCAGAGGAAATTTTGTCAAAACTCCTCATTTTACAAAAGAGGAAAATGAGGCTCAGAGGGATTCAGTGACTTGACCAAGGTCAAACAGGAAAGTCAATGTTAGGTCAGAGATTATGCCATATGAGAATTAGTTGAAGTAATTCAGGATATTCAATTTGGAAAAGTAAAGATGGAGAACATGAAAGATGTTTTTGAATATTTGAAGGGCATTTATGAGGAGAAGGGAGTAGATTTATTCCACTTGACCCCAGGGGACAGAGCTGGGAACAATCAGTGGAAGTTACAAGGAGACATTTCACCTTAATATAAGGGAAAAAAACTCTATAACAAATAGCACCATCCCAGATGGAATAGGTTGCAGCAGGAAGCATTTATTCATGTATTGCAGAAGGTCTTCAATCAGAGACAGGATGACCACATATTAGACATGCTGGGCTTAAGGGAGTCATACTTTTTAATAAATGATCTCTTAGGTTTCTACTAACTCTGAAATTTGATTCTTAATTCTTAAAAAAGTATTGCTATATTTTGTTTTTGTTTCATCATCATTTTGAAAATATTCCTCTCCCTTGTCCAAGTGAGTCATCGCTCATAACAAAGAATAGAAAAGTATGGAATTTGAAAAAAAGGACAAAAGAGGGAAAAACCAGTTCAGTAAAACTAGCCCACATATCAACCAAGACTCATGGTATATGCAATGTTGTATGTTGTATACCTGTGATTCTCCACTCTGCAAAGAAGAAAAGGTTTCTTTTCTCCTCTTTTTTTCGAAACCAGGTTTGCTTTGATTCTTTCCCTAAGCAAATTCTATTCTTTTCTATACTTGTCCCTACCAGCCACGACTTCATATTCTGTGATCTCCTGCCACTTTTGGTAACCAAGAAAGTCATTGCTTGGATTATTCAATCACAGGATTTGGATCCAGAACAGACCACACATAGTCAGCTTCATAATAAAATAATCATTCTCCAAGTCTACATTTATAAATAACTCCATTCGATGTCTTGTGTCCAGAGCAGAAGGAGGAATAGAATTGATACACACCTGGGGAAGAGGGCTATTTATCACATAATCAATCCCAAACCATACCTAGATACTCTCACATCATTAGTGGAGCATCTAGGCCAGCAATCACAAAGTATGGTTCAGGGACTCCTCAGGGAGTCTCAAGGCCCTTTCAGGGAGTTTGTAAGATCAAAATGATTTTCATAATAATATTAAGATGTTTTCATTTCTAAAACAGTAAATATTGATAGATACAACCCATATAAACACAAGTTCTTTGGGGACAAGGGGAAGGACCTCAATTATTTTTAAGAGTGTAAAAGGGATCTGTGACCAAAAAGTTTGAGAACCAGTGATCTAATCTAATACAGAGGAAGAATTAAATAAGTTACTGTGTGTCACGCAGAGTCTGTGATAGTATCTGAATCAAAACTTGGTTTCTCCTTACTCTTAGACCAGAAATGTGTCCAAATAAGCTCCAACAATGGGGCAAAGATATTTTCTATTGTTGCCTAGAAAGGAAACATTTTCAAGTATGTACAGACTCCTTAGTAAGGCATTTAAGGCCCTGCATATTTGTCATAAGACATCTATCTGGGTTTATCTCAAAAATTTTCTCTCCAGATATTCCCCACTCCAAACAAAATGAACTACTCTCTGTTCCCTAATATTCCCTTGTGCTTTCCCAGCTCTTTACTTCTGTTGATTCTTCTCTTCCTGTCTAGAATGACTTCCCTCCCTTTTTCCATCTGTTTTTATTTCTACTTGTGATTTTTTAAATGTATACATTTAATTCATTAGTTCTATATTAATTTATTGTCTACTCTTCCTTTAACCCTCCCCTCTTCAGTGAACTATTAAAAACAAAACCCCCCCAAATAAAATATGTACAATGTAGCGGAAACAAATTCCCATATTGGCCATGGCCAGAAATAGACATCTCATTCTGCACCTTAAGTCCATTGCCTCTCTGGCTGGAGACATAATGAACTACATTATCATTTCTCTGGCGTTGTCTACCCAAGTTTCTGAGTTCAACTCAAAAGCCATTTCCTCCAGGAAGCTTCTTTGATTTCCTCCTACTCAGTAAGGGCCATGCAGCACTTAATTTTGTAGCTCTCAAATGCATTTATCATGTATTGTGATAACATTATTATTTTTAAAACCCTTACTTTCCATCTTAGAGTCAATTCTAAGTATTGGTTCCAAGGCAGAAACACAGTAAGGGCTAAGCAACTAGTCTTAAGTAACTTGCCCAGGGTCACACAGCTAGGAAGTGCCTGGGGCCAGATTTGAATCTAGGATCTGCCAACTCTCAAACCACTGAGCCATCTAGTTGCCCCTTTGGTAAATCATTTTAAGAGCCTTCATGAAGTAAAGGCTGGAGAGCTGATTTCAGAATCAGGAAGGAATTGGGACCTTTAGAGGTTCAAGTCCTCCCCCTGACTCATATTGGCTTAGAGAGCCTAGGCAAGTCACTTAACTAATCTGTGCCCTAACTATATAAAGTAACCAGATAGGTGCTGATCTACCTAGGTATAGGGAGCTTCCTCTCCAGAAGACTTTGTGCAACTCTGCCTCATTTAAATCCAATTCAGGCAATTCAAGACATCGCCCCCATAATGTCATTGGTCCTCTTTGAAAGCAGTGGATAACCAATAACGATTCACAGATCTATCCTCTCCCCACCAAATATAGTAGACGACAAACTCCCTGAGAGCAGGGGCTTGGTTTTATTTAAACACTGTCTTTCCCACTACCTAGCACAGTGCTCTAGACACATTACACAGCTAATAAATTCATTGAATGAATTGCTTCTTGCTGTATAATATGCAGCATCTTAAAGAAGATATGACTTTAAATATACCCAAATATTATGACCAGGCACGTTACAATGTAATAAAAACTGTGCCAGAGAGAGACACCCGACCTTGGGCTCAGCAGCGTCCAGATACAGTACATCACTTTAATGAAAGTCTCCAGTTAGCGGAACTGTCTGTTTTAGGCTGAAATTTTAATCAAAAGCAGGCACGGCCGATGCAGTTAATAAAACATCCTGTGTGCTGTTGGCTCCAGATGAAGGTTCTCTGTTCTGTACATCATCTAGGCAGTTCTAAGCGCAGGGGCCTTAGTGGAACAAATGCTGCTGAGGGGGACCAAGGAATCCAGCTGAGGAAACTCAGCTTTTACCAGCTTGAGGGAAAAGTGGAAGTACTGGGCTTTCTAGTCTGGCATATACACAGAGGAAACAGTTGTGTGTATTACCATCATCTAGGTGAGTGGAGATTGGAAAGTTGGGTGAAAAAATCTTGCCTTCTTTGAAGAGCAAACGCTCCCAGGCTGATGGAGGAATCAAATCCTGGCTCGGAGTTCCTGCTCAAGAAGCTCCGGATGTTGGAGGGGATTGGGAGGGGTAAACAGAGTGGCAGTGGTCTCAACCCTGATACTTAGGGAGCTCCAGTTCTGAGTGTGTGAAGGTGGTTCTCAAATTTGAAATAAACTATCATCAAATGATCCCTATGCAAAAAATAAATAAATAAAAGAACAATGAAAAGACTTAATCAAATACTCACCTTGATGTTCACCTCTACTATATATGATGAAATACAAAGAGAAAAGGAAAACTTTGGTCCAGAGGAAATACTAGAGAGCATCTGAATACAATGATAACTGGCTTCCCTGAACTGATCCTGTCTTTTTTTTATTTAATTTTTAAAATTTTTATTTTGAATATTTCCCCCTAGTTACATGTTTCACATTCTTTCCCTCTCCCCCAAACCCCTCTAATCCCCCTTAGCCTATGCACAATTCCAGTGGCTTTTACATGCATCTTTCAAGACTGAACTCCAGTCTCATTGCTCCATGAACCTAAACATTCTTCCTGACCACTAGCCTACAATGACTCCACTCCTCTCTCTGGATTCTTCTTTTTTAACTTGGTGCTGAGGGATAAATGTTTGATTTAGAGTCAAGGGATCTGGATTCAAACCTAGTTCTGCCAGTGACCAACTGTATGACTTGGGCAAGTCACATAATCTCCCTGAGCCTCAGTTTCCTCAACTGTAAAATGAGGGTGTTGGTCTAAATGACTTTCTGAAGTCCCTTTCTCCTCTGGTTTTAAATCTAGGCTGCTATGACACGAGGCAGTTGGGCTGATTCAAAGATGACTCTGTTGCCTTCCAAATCTCTTCTGTTCCTTCAACCCTCCTACCCCCACCCAACCTGCCAAAGGAATTCCCAGCCCATGCCAATAATTCAGCTGATTTCCAGTTTGTTTGTTCTTGTTTTGGTTGGTTTCTTTCTTCCTCCCTGTTTTAAATGCATTTCCTAGCCTCTCAGGCCTCCCAGAGCTCCCCAGGCTAATTTAATCCATTCTCCATAATTGTCAGCCACCTCTCATTTGGACCCGTTGTCGTTTCTATTTAAAAAAACACACACACACTACAAAATAAGACACAAGCACCCCCTTCCAGGGTCAAGGGCTGAACGGGAGGAGTTCATTAGTCTTTATGGCCCTGGCGATATTTCATTCCTTGCTGTGTGGATCTGGCCCTTGGACACCAACGCTTCTTGGGGCTGCACGGCTGGCTGCCGAGCTTGATTGTATTGATTGCATCTGTAATGAGATGATATGCTCTCTGGAGTGGCTGTTGTAAATACCTTGGCTACTGACAATGAAGGGGGAAGAGTTCTGTTAAGAAGCAGAAGCCGCCTAGGATTTCAGACACCTCCAGCGCCTTGGGAGAGGGGAGCCATCACAAGCAGCGCCCCATCCCTACGTGGTTCCCCATTCCAACCCTACCAGATATGAATGCCACTTACTCTTTGTGCCCGCAGGTAGCTCAAGGCTTGTCCTTTTTCTGCCCTCTATTAGTTTCTCACTGCCACCAGGGTTTCCTTTTGAAACTCTGTTCCTCTCTGTCCAGCTTAGGCCAGTGGGGAGGATGTAGCCTTTTGCCTTTCTCCCTCTCTTGAAAATGTCATTTCCACTTCCCAGCTGCATGACCCTGGGCAAGTCACTTGACCCCCATTGCCCACCCTTACCACTCTTCTGCCTTGGAGCCAATGCTCAGTATTGACTCCAAGACGGAAGGTAAGGGTTTGAAAATAAAAAACAAAACAAAACAAAAAAACAAAAAAAGTCATTTCCCTCCCTGGGTGTTTTGGACCAGATTTGCCACAAAGCACTTCTCCATTGAAGTCCTCTGATGCCTCATCAATCAAAAGCCAGTTTTTAAGCACCTACTATGTGCTTAAAATGATCCCTGCTCTCAAGGAACTTAAGTTCTATCAGGAGAAACATTATATATGTGTGTGATATGTATTATAATGTATAGCTACATATATGTGTCTATATAACATGTACATATGAATGTATGTTTGTAGGTGTGTGTATATGTAGCTATATACAATAGCTAACATTTATATAGTGCTTATTATGTGCCAAGTACCATGAAAAATAATGTACACACAAGTGCACATGCACAATACATGTGAATGTATGTCTATATATATTATATTATATATGTATAAACAAAACCCAAAGATTTTTATTTGAATAGAAAACCCAATTTATCAAGACTGCAAGGTAAATGAATTCCCAGTTCTATTATGTCAACAGTGTTATATCACTAAAGTCTCATTAGTTTAATGAGACTTCTGTCTTGACCTGATAAACTCCATTAGAATATCACGAACATGTCCTATAATGCGGCATAATAAGGCACCATTAACATTCTGATGGTAGAGGTAGTACAATTGTGATTATTCTCCCCCAAATTACCTTCGCATATATTAGTTACCCAATTGTAAAGTCATTTAGATGACCAAATGTCTTGCCTGCTTATGTGTTGACAAAGTCATGTCAAGGTTTTCATCATCAAAATTTTGAAAGTTTACAGTTTTAAAGTTTTAAAATAAAGTTTCTACATTTTTAGAAGTTAAAATGTTTTTGTAATATAGAACATTTCAAATTTTCAACCAAAAAGAAATTTGGATCCAAGGTCATGATAATGTATTGCCTCTCCTGTTTAAATGTAAACTTCTTAGGAAAAAAAGATTGTTTCGTTTTTGTTTTTGTATCACCAGTGCCTAACCCAGCAGGACCTGGCACTTAGTAGGCCCTTAACGTTGGTCGGTGATTGGTAAGTTCAGTTCAAAAGCAACATTCTAAGGAAGCAGTGTTTTAAGTGTTACCACTTCATACTGGAAAACTTTGAAGATAATATTTGTGAAGCACTTAGCACAGTGCCTGGCACCGTAGCAAGCACTTAATACATCCTTCTTTCCTTCCTCTCTCCCCTTCCCTCTTTTTTGTTCAATTAACATTCTTTTCTAATCAGAAAGCAAACATACACATTAAATATGGTGGAGCAGAATTTGGGTAAGTAGAAATTAATGATTCAAAATGAATAAGAGGGGGCAGTTGGGTGACTAAGTAAAGAACAAGCCTAGTGATGGGAGGTGCTGGGTTCAAATTTGGCCTCAGATATTTACTAGCTGTGTGATGTTGGAGAAATCACTTAACCCCTATTGACTAGCCCTTCCCCTCTTCTGCCTCAGAATCAATACTTGCATCAATTCTAAGACAAAAGGAAAGGTGTTGTTTTTTTTTTTTTTTAAATAAATACAAGAATCATGAGAACCCATTAGCTAGTGGCTTGCTTCTAAAAGAAGTGGAAACTAATAGGCCATGCCCCAACATCATAAAGATATATTCCTCTGTTACTGTTTGGGTAGTTCCAGGGCCCAAAGTAATGCCTTGCTTTTAGTAAGCTTTTAATAAATATGTGCTGAGCGTTTGTTTCAAATTCACCAGTGGCAAGAAAGGGTAAGAAGGTCCTTTGAGTCTGTAAAGGAAAAGACAATATAACTAGGGGTGAAATAATCTTTTTTACCCTGTGTTAATATCATCACTGCTTTTTTCATGTTGAAAACCTTCACACACCAATTCTTAGGGAATCAGCTAACATCCATTTTCAAAATTGCTCCTTAAGCATTAGCGCAATGTAATGGAGTTTAAATTATTCCAGCTGAATTTTAGAAGTTTAAAATTTTAAGAGCAGATAATAATACCTAAAAGGAAAAGCAGGATGTATATAATAGAGATTCCGTCTTATGTATAATTCTCTTTTTCTGTTCTGCTTTGTTTAATAAGGAAATGTTCATTTTATTTGGTGTTCATTAAGCTCAGAATAAAAAATACATTTTAGATTGAATGAGTAGAGGAAAAAATAAGAAAAAATTAAAATCCCAAAGCAATAGCTCAAGATTGTCCTTGATACTCTTTAGAAGGTTCAAATCAGACACCAAATCATATAACTAAGTAATATGTAATATTGTTCATTTGCTTTTTTAAAATCTTGTCTGATTCTCTGTGACCCCATTAGGGGTTTTCTTGTCAGAGATACTGGAAAGACTTTTCATTTCCTTCTCCAGATCATTTTACAGATGAGGAAACAGAGATAAACAGAGGTAGGTGATTTGTCCAAGGTCACACACAATCACTCAGTGTCTGAGGCTAGGTTTGAACTCAGGAAGATGAATCTTCCTTACTCCAGGCTTAGCCAGTCTATCTTCTGTGCCAACTAGCTACCCATAATAAGGCAAATGTTTATACTAAGCAGTATTTGTTTATATTTTAGAGCCATGCATCAGAATCAGTAATGCTACGATAATAAGAAAGGATTATTCATTTATTTCCTGAGGGTTCCATAGTAAAAATGAAAGCTCTTAGATCAATTAGTGGCACAGTAGATAGAGAGCCAGACTGGAATTAGGAGGACCTGGGTTCAAATTTGACCTTAGATACTTCCTAGCTATGTGACCCTGAGCAAGTCACTTAACCCCATTTGCCTAGCCCTTGCCTTTCTATTTTAGAGTTTTTACTAAGAGAGAAGGTAAGAGTTTTAAAAATCCTCAATACGAAGCTTACTCACAAGTCAGTTACTTCAAAAGGTCAATATTATGAAGAGCAGCAGCTAATTGAACTTGGAGGGGAAACTTGACATTCATATTTTCATGAGAAAAATTGTCTAGAAAAAAGTGCCATAAATCACTTCTACAAAAATGACAATATCCTAAAATGGACAAGCCTGTCACATGCAGTGTCCTATCAGGAAGGAAGCTAGAAATCTTAATGGAGTCATTTTTAAGCTGAGCCAAGTACCTATAAGATTAGGGACTGGTTGGTGTTAAACTAGCTACTTGCAGAATGAGATAATAATATGTTACTATTTCTATCTAAGTGAAAAAAGTGATGATTCTTCAGGAAGGTCTGTGGAGGCACCCAGTGCCATGGGGATCCCTCTTCAGACCAAATAAATAGAAAATCTAGGTTGGAAGATGGAAGCAAACTTGCCACGGTTTAGCTTCATGAGCCTGTAGCAGGGATGTTGGCACGCTTTCTTGTCAAATAGTCAATATTCCAACTTGAATGTAGCCACAAGGTTGCTGGTTGAGATGTCTATCAACCCAGTTTTGCCAGTTGATGCCAGTATCTCCGAGGGTTCATTTCCTTGTTGTCAAATATTCCATATTTTCAACTGTCCAATTAAATAAAGTGAGAATCTCAGCAGTTGGAAAGAAGGTCAGAATGGAAGGAAGGGAACTGTGACCTGTATTCCCTACAGCTTGTCATCAGCTCTAAAGAGATTTCTTCCATCTTTTCTGAAGACAATATCTGCACAATTGCCCACAGCACATCTATTGGAAAGGCCATCTGGAAGAATATGCTAGTGGGCTCTGATTTTCTACAATTATCCCCTTTTCGCCAAAATGATGACATTTCTGCTTAATTAGGCCCGGTTGATTTGATGGAGAAGAAAAATGATTACACATTCACTGACGAAGCAGCTAAACTCTTTCCTGGTCTAAAAAACCCCCAAGATCTCCAATATCACATAGTAACTGATGATCTCTTTTGAACCCTCCAAGAAGAACTCAAGTTATCCACATCTCCCATATACCAGAGTAAAATATTGCTTTCCTCGTTGTCCCAAGAGCTAGGATGGAAAATTTCAGAGGGCTTCAAGCTACCTGGGTTTTGCTGATTTTCTGGGGCATATTGGCATAAATCTCCATAGTCGAGAGACCACTACTGCTGGAGACTATTGAACAGAAGGATGACCTAGGGACTTTAGGAATATCACTTTGGCAGTTGCATGAAGGAGGTGTGTGCCTGGCACATAGTAGGTATTTGATATTGATTGATTGATTGATGCATTGGGGGAGAGGCTTGAGACAGGGAGAACTTTGATTATGTCAGTATTACATGGCAATAGAACATGTGAGAGGTTGATGAGAACCTGAGGTAGGAAGAGTTTGGGAAATCGAGTCTTAATTCTCCCAAAGCTTTCCTAGTGGAGCACTTGTTCATCTAGGTCTTATTAAGCTGGAAAGTCTTCATAAATGGGCCCAAAACAAACATTCCAAAGAGCTGCTAAAAATAATTCAGCCAGCAAATAATCCCCACCCTACTCCTATCACTCAAACACAGCAACTCAGGAAAAACATCTTCTAAGAATGAAGAAGTATTCATTTACATGGATAAAGGAGGCACACTTTGATAAAAGCAGATTCTTTTTAAACCCTTGCCTTAATAATCATTTCTAAGACAGAAGGGCAGCAAGAGCCTATCAGTTGGGGTCAAGTGATTTTGCTCAAGATCACATAGCTAGGAAGTGTCTGAAGCCAGACTTGAACCCAGGTCCTCTTAACTCAAGACCTGGCTCTTTATCCACTTGGCTACCTGAATGCCCCCAAAATCACAGATTCTGAAAGCAACTCTAAAAACTGTAGGGCTGCCCAACAGAAGGTGCTAAACTTAATATGAAGATTGAAGCAGACATTGTTGGACATGGCCAATCTGATCATTTGTTTTGCTTCATTCTGCATATTTGTTAGAAAGGATTTCTTTTTCCCTTTCTTTCTTTCTCAGTGGAAGAAGGGGGTGAGATGAAGAAAAAAATGAATGTTTGTTAACTGAAAAAAAAATTTTAATAAATAGAATGAAAGAGATTGAACCAAATGATATCTAAGGGACTTCCAGCTATAAATTTAGGATTTCATTATTCTCTGAACTTTGGTGGTGACTCTCCAAGACTATATTACAAAGCAGGTGCTAAATATATGTTAGTAGAGGGAGTTTCCTCAGTGGGTATACCCCACATAGATGAAATCTCAGGTCTGGTAAAATCAACAACAGCAATATGGAGGGAAGGCCTAAGTGACTGGCATAAGTGATGTGACTTCCTACCTCTAAGAAGATTAAGTCATTAAGTTGGGTTAAGGTTAGGGTCAGAGTTGGGTTAGAGTTGGGTTAGGGTTAGGGAAAAGAACAATGTGGCAGAGTATAAAAAGACTGTCTCCGGAGACAAAGTTTTAATCATTTTTTTCAGTTGTGTCTGACTCTGTGACCCCATTTGTAGTATTTTCTTGGTGAAGATACTAGAGTAGTTTGCCATTTCCTTCTCCAGCTCTAAAAATAGATAAGGAAACTGAGGCAAACAGAGTAAAGTGACTTGCCCAGGGTCACATGGCTAATAAGTGTCTGCGACCAGATTTGAACTCAGGAAGATGATTCTCCCTTCCATCAAGCCTGGCTATAAAAGGCCAAGCCACTGTGCCACCTAGCTGCCCCTCTTGGAGACAGAAAATGAGAGCTCATATCCTGCCTTTGATGTTTCTACCTGTGTGATCTTGGGTAAATTCCTTCATCTCCTTACGCCTCAGTATCCTCATCTCCAAAATGAAATTGAGACTAACTTTCTGCTCTTACATTTGTAATCCTATTCCTCCATTTGTGAGCATGTGCAGGTACCTGCTTGGAGAATTCTAGATTTTTTTAAATCAACTATAGTACTTGTTTCTTTGAGAATGGTGAGACAAAGAGTTATAGGAGAGGAGAATGGATAAAGAGCTCTTCCATGCCTGGAATGTACTTTCTCCTCTCCTCTCCCTCCTAAAATCTTGAGCTTTCCTCAAAGTATGCTGCCTATATCAGATATATCCTGTCTATAAAATATACTATACGTCTACTATATAGATAGTAAAGTATTCTATATATCATGTATCTACCACCTTCTGTATGTAGTTTTCCTTTGGGAAACCCATGCTCCCTCTCTTCTTTCCCTTTTTAGGATGATAAGATTTATATAACTAGAACTCAAAGGTTGTCACGACCAACCTCATTATTTTACAGATAAGGAAACTGAGGTACAAAGCAATTAAGTTACTTGACCAAGGTCACACAATAAGTGTCTATCTTGGGATTTGAACCTGGTGTCTTTGTGATTCTAAGTCTAATGCCCTAACTACCATCTTACACTCTCTGAATTCCTCTCCAACTCTGATGCTCTATAACTCTGTCTATTAGTTTCATTTCACATTTACATTCAATTCTTGCCTTCTGCAAATGTTGCAGGAAGCTAAAACTAGCTTTTCTTAACCCCTCCACCAGACTCTCTGGCTGAACCTGGCTTTCTTGTGCCTCATTCTCAGAGTCAACCTACCCTCTGAGTTATCCAGATCTCTGTTTGAGCCAATATATTTGGTTAGTAAGGCAATAGGTATTCCAGCTCCCTGGAATCTGCTGGTCCCTGCCTATTCTTGCCCATTCCACACCCACATGTACAGCCACCCCAGTTCAAGACCTCTTGACTGTCCTGCTGAAATAGCCTCTGAAATAGCCTCCTGCTCAATCTCCCTAGTTTCTCCCTTCTCCAATCTATCTTCTATGAACAAAGCTGCCAAAATAATCTTGCTGAGGAACAGGTCTCATCCTGAAACTCCCTATTAAAAAAAAATCTTCATCGGATCCCTATTGTCTCTAGGATTAAAAAAACAAACCCCTCAGCTTGGCATTGAAGGCCCTCCCTAATTTGGCTTCAGCCATTTCACATTGATTTCCAAGCTGTCCTATTAGTTTTTCAGTACATACAACAATTCATTTTCAATCACAGCAAGATGCCCTTCCTTCTTACCTCTGCCTTTTAGATCTGTTTATGGGGGCAGTAAGGTGGCTCAAGTATGCACATTAAATATGGTGGAACAGAATTTGAAAAAGTAGAAATAAATGATTCAAAATGAATAAGAGGAGGTAGTTAGGTGACTCAGTGGATAGAAATCCAGGAGGTCCTGGGTTCAAACCTGACCTCAGATACTTCCTTAGCTGTGTGACCCTGGGCTAGTCACTTAACCCCCATTGCCTATCCCTTACCACTCTTCTGCTTTGGAACCAATACACAGGATTGATTCTAAGAAAGAAGGCAAATGTTTAAAAAAAGGAAACGTTTATGTGCCACCTATAGGAATCGTTTCTTAATCCCCAATTATTAATGCTTTTTCCATCCTCCAATTAGAGTCCATAGCCCCTTACAGACTTAAGTTCATGGAAGATGGCATGTTATTTTCTGGGAAGTTTGCCCCATATAGCTCAAGTTCCACCCACTGAAAAACCAAAGACTTCTAAAGTAAACTCTGGTCCAGTGAGTCAGGAGGACCCGAGTTCAAATTTGACCTTAGACCCTCTGACCTGTGTGACCCTGAGCAAGTCACTTCACCCAGTTTGCCTCTATTCCTCATCAGTAAAATGAACTGGAGAAGGAAATGGCAAACCACTCCAGTATCCTCAGCAAGAAAACCCCAAATTGGGGTCACAAAGAGTCAGACATGATTGAAAAATGACTGAACAAAGTAAATTCAGGTCTAAATGCTAATGGAAACCTAGGCAACCAATGATACAGAATCAGCAACAAGCATTTAATTGGAACAGAAAAGGAAATGAAAAAAATTAATTAGAAGCCTCAGGAACCATTCTCCCAAATGAATGCATTCTCGTGGTCTTCTTGTCCTAGCACTGTCCCAGTTTCAGGTTCTTACCTGTAAAGTGGGAGGAGGAGAGGAGGAAGAGTGGGTTCTTGGCAGCCTGGAGTATCCAACATGTGGGCTTCAGCCCTTATTCCACCCCAAGGCTCTCTGTTATTTACAAATTACTGAAAAATCTTGGCAGTTTCCATAGATAGGCAAGCTTGACCTGCCTCAGCTTCTATTTCTTTTTTCCTGCTCACCCCTTTGCTGGGAAAGCATCCCTTACTACAAGAGGTAATTCAAAGTCTCAGATCCAACTCTTAGTGATCCAGGGATCTGCTTGGGAAATGCATTTTCTGCCTGGATGAATGTGTGTTTATGGACTACCCACAGAGAAAGTCAATATACATTTTCTTTCTTCTAATCACTATTAAATGACTGTCTTTATACATGGTATAGCTTCCCCTCCACCCCCCAGGAATGTAGTCTCCTTGAGGTTAGGGATTATTTGACTTCTTTTTTTCATCTTTGTATCTTTAGAGTCTCAGCAGGGTGTACTAACTACCTATTTAATCCTGAACAGCTCATGTAAGCTCCTTGGGCCTGTTTCCTCATCTATAAAATGAGAGGACTGAATTAGATGGTTCCTGAGATCCCTTCTAGTTCTAGAGCTATTATCCTGTGATAACATAAGCCTAAATTAATGTTCATTTGTTGAATTTGAATTTGATTCTTCCTATGTAATTTAAGTCCAATTCCAAAGTTATGGCAAGACATTAGTGCTGCAAAGATGGACAACAACACCGTTCCTCCCTTCTGGTGACTTCAGGTGACATGGAAATACAAATAAGTATAATACAAGGTAGAATATGACAGGAACAAAGGAGAGATCCAGACAGTTTTCTAGGAAAATTTGAGGTAAGAGGGATCACTCTCAGGGACCAGGAAGGTGGCATAAGGGTCAGGGAAGAAAGGCTTCGTGGTAAAGCTGGAGCCCTGGTCTGGATCTTAAAGGAAGAGAAGGATGTTCTTGGCCTGTCAGTGAGGGAGGATAAGATTGTGGCCGTCCAGTTTGACTAGACAATATGAAAGGATTGGCGGGAATGGGAAAAGGGAGGACCAATATATTTTAGCCAGGCCAGAGTTTGCACATATATTCATCCTTCCCTATTATTCTCACTGCTGCTATCACTTTTAGACCCTCCTTACCTTTTGCGTCAACTATTAAAACAGTCTTCCTCCAAGTTTATGCTTGGTCGCCACATTTATTAGCTGTGCAAGTATTTTAGTTTTTCTAAAACTTGGTTTTCTTATCTGTAAAGTAAGGGAAATACTCATTAATCTACTTTGCCAGTTTTTTGTGGGGTGCTTTCACAAGGTTGTCCTTCATGCCTGGAAATCTCTCCCCCATCATCTTTGCTTCCTGGCTTCTCTCGTCTCAGTTAAAGACCTTCTTCAACGAGAAGCCTTTCTCAGTCCTCTAAATTTAATGGTTTCCCTCTGAGACTCATCTCAATTTCCCCTGACCATATTTTGTTGTTTTCTCCATTAGACTGTGAACTTGAAGCAGGGACTGGTTTTTTTTGTTTGGTTTGGGTTTTTTTTTTGCTGTGTTTTGTATCTCTAGTGTTTGGCATGTGGTAGGTGTTTGACAAATCCTTCTTTAACATAATGAACTTCCCAAACCTTAAATCAATATGTAAATATTAGCTACTAATATTGTTCTTGTTATTGATCCAATTGTTCTTCCTCCTATAGAGTTATAATCATGTCCCTTCCTTCATCAGCTTCCTATTGTCTGGCCAAAAAAGGCCATTCTTCAGCCTGGCATTTAAGACCATCTGTAACCTGGTTCCAATCTACTTCTCCAGTCCTATCTTCTTATTCCTTTACGTGTGAGATCTCTATGCTTCAGTAGAAATGGGATCCTCACTGAGTTGATGTTGTACTTTTCCACCTCTGTGACTTTGCTCATGCTTTTCCCTCTGGCTGGAATGCTTTCCTTGATGCCTCTAGAAGTCTCTCTCTCTCTTTTTTTTTTAAGCCCTTATTTTTTGACTTAGCAACAGCTCTAAGACAGAAGGGTGAGGGTGAGACTAGCAGGGTTAAATGACTTGCCCAATCATATATCTAGGACTTGTTTGAGACCAGATCTGATTTCAGATCTGGCTTTTTATTCACCATGCTACCCAGCTGCCCCTTCAAAATCTAAGTCTTGCTCATCCTTCAAGACCCAGTTCAAACACTCCCACCCCCATGAAGCCTTTCCCGGATGCCCACCACTAACCCTCAGTCCAAAATAACCTCCCTGGAGATCAATGAATTGAGCATGCAACTTAAAAAATTAGAAAAAGAACAAATTAAAAATCCCCAGATACAAACTAAATTGGAAATCCTAAAAATTAAAGGAGAAATTAATAAAATTGAAAGTAAAAGAACTATTGAGCTAATAAATAAAACTAGGAGCTGGTACTTTGAAAAAACAAATAAAACAGATAAAGTATTGATGAATCTAATAAAAAAAAGAAGAGGATAAGATTAACAGTATCAAAAATGAAAAGGACAATCTCATCTCTAATGAACAGGAAATTAAGACAATTATCAAGAATTACTTTGCCCAATTATACAGCAATAAATATGGCAATCTAGGTGAAATGGGTGAATATTTACAAAAATATAAAATGCCAAGATTAACAAAAGAGGAAATAGAATACTTAGCCCCCAAATCACTTCCTCCTGCTGTGAATTCTTAGAACACTTTTTTCATGACACTCATTTTTATTGCGTATGGTATTGTAATCATCTGTGACTTTATCCTATCTCCCCCTGAACTAGACTCTAAACTCCCTGTGGGCAAAGACAGTGTCTTATTCTTCTATTTCATCTATAACTCCTACCACTTAATAGACCTCCATAAACCCTCACTAAGTGAATTAACTGAGAAAAGGACAACCTCTCAGGGGGCTGCCCCATTGCCTTGATAGCCTCAGAAGTGAAACTTTCCTAGGTCCCCAAAAAAGACAGACCAAAACCCAAAGCAGACTACAAGCAGCCAAATGTTCAGTCTGACACAGGAGAATAAAACAAAATGAAATAAAGTCCAATTAGTTTGCTTAAAAAATATATTAAACACAAGAGGAAAACACAGCGTTGGCCCTGCTGACATTATTGCTGAGTCTGAGAGGGGCCAGGCAATTATATTAAGGAAAAACAGATAAGCTTGCTGGGTTGCCAAATAAAGAAGCAATCACAGAGATAAAAGGGAAGTGTTTCCCCAAACAGAAGATAGCACGAAATCATTTATCAAGTCCTGTTGAAATATACCCCTACCTGATCTGAAAACAAATAAAGGGGAGATTTTGCATAAGGGTGATCTCTTCCAGGAGCCGATTCCTTTGCCCACTAGCTAATTTGGAGTGATCTATCTCCTGGAGAGCACTTTGTAAGTATATAAAATCCTTTCCTCCTAAACCTTTGGGTCACAGATGGTCAGTCATTTGTATAAAGCATTTGAAGTGACTCCTTACTCTCTGTCCTATGAGATGAGGAGAAGAGGACAAGGGATTAGGGAGAGGACAGGTGATGGTGGGGTTCAGTTTCATTTCTGAAGTCACCTTGAGAGTCTGTCAGCAAGTCTGCTTTGTACCCTCAGAAAACAAGACTCCTTTCTGGATTCTCTCTACCCTTGGGGCTGATTCCTTCCCCTTCTTGATATTATACTGCAGATATGAGGGTGGGAGATAACAATCAGATATATTTCAGTCAGTGGATATGGGACCAAATACCAACATAAGCAGGGTAGCTAGGTAGCACAGTGAATAGAGCATTGGGCTTGGAATCAGAAAGACTCATCTTCCTGGGTTCAAATCTAGCCTCTGACACTTACTAGCTGTGTGTCCCTGGGCAAGTCACTTCACCCTGTTTGCTCAGTTTCCTCATTTGCAAAATGAGCTGGAGAAGAAAATGGCAAACCCCTCCAGGATCTTTGCCAAGAAAGAAAAGTTGGACTATCGGACAACATCATCATAAGCAATCACCTCAGTAATCCTTTCTGATGCAAATCACATTCCCAATTTACTCCCCCCAGCCCACAGACAACTAAAATCTTAGAGATCCTCTCACCAGAATTATACTGAGACAAAACTAACTCCCTGTGGTTCAAATCCCATAGGAGGAACCCACATGGTGTTCCCTGATACACATGAGACAGAAAACTAGAGAACCCGACATCACTGTGAGAACTGAAAAATACTTTATTCAAATTGCTTTTTTAAGAGGTTCCGGGTTAAGATGGCGGCAGAGTAAGAAGCAGCTCTTAACCTCTCCTGACCAAAACACACAAAACTCCTCAAGGGGACATAAAAACAAGTCCAGACGAACGGAGGAACCCCACAACAGGGCACAGCGTGGAAAGTACGTGGAATCGAGGCATTTCCATGCTATAAAGGGGTGAAACAGCTCTCACTAAATCACGGGCTGAGCAACCACCCCACCCCCACCCCCTCCACACACAACATCTATAGTGCCGAAGCCAGCTAAAAAGAAATAGAGCAAGTTTGGGGCACCCATCGAGTCAGCTCCAGGGCCTGTTCCTGAGAGCAGCAAGATTTAGGACCCCAATAAGCCAAAGAACGCACCCGAAATCTGAGCGCGGGAGCAGAGAGTGGACTCAGGGCGCAGAACGTGGGCTGAGAGCACAGGCACGGGCGGAGGCGTGGGTGGAGGCAGACACAGCCAGGAACTAAAGCTCTGAAAACCTGAGTGGGGAACCAGTGTGGACGGGTATACGACTGTGGAAGCAGCGCCCTGAGACTTGTAAAGGAACCTCCTGCAGAGGATCAAGCAAGGGGGTCCACCAGGGGGCTTGACCTTGGAAAAAACCAGAACTCAGACCTCAGGAGCCAATAGACCGCGGACAGACCCTGAGCGCGAGGATAAACCTGAGAAGCTGCTGGGCTAATGATGGCTACCCAGTCTCAGGAAGCTCAGAAGAGAAAGAATAACAACAAGAAAAAGAAGCCTTTAACACTTGACAACTTTTACACAGAGAAAATCCAGACAACCGAGCAAACAGAGGAGGAGAACAAACAAGCATTCGGACCCTCCTCAAATAAGGAAAACTCCTCACAAGCTATGGAAGAGTTCAAAACTGAGATTTTGAGGAAAATGGAAGAGATCTGGCAAGAAAATAACTGTTTAAAAGGTAGAATCTTGCAATTGAACACCAGAAATGACCAGATTGAAAAGGAATACCAGAAGATTATGGCTGAAAACCAGAAGATTATGGCCGAAAACTGAAAGATTATAGCCGAAAATCAATCCCTAAAGGCTAGAATTGAGCAAGTAGAA